>NC_079207.1:38761879-38766879 GCF_026745355.1 Beta vulgaris subsp. vulgaris | reverse complement strand
CAAGTGAGGGTATGCTGCTGCCCCAGATCAGCCGTCCTTCTTAGCTTCCCTTTGAAGCTTTTGGGCAGCAATCATTTGAGCTGCAAATGGTTCAAGCTTTTGAGGACATATAGTTTAATATGTTTACTTTACTATTCTATTGGTAGTTTTCCTGTTTTGTAACTTCCAATAGGGAACTAAGCTAGTTTTTAGAAGGTGTGCTGGACAGTTTGTAATATTTGTATCTTGTATTTTATTAGCTTAGTTGGCATAGCTAGGGAAGTCCAAATCAGCCGAAATTTGGACACAATGTAAACAGATATGTTAGCTTTGCTATCCTTTTGGAATTAAGACATTTGAATCAAAATTGAAATAGTTATACTCAAAACCTTAAGCTGTGTGCTTATTGTTCCTATCAGTCAGTTTAGACCATTTACAACTCTTTGCTTAATTCTATCACTTAATCGTTGAATTAGTGATTGAAACTCAAAGTGGATGCAAGTTAGAAGCTTATTGTTATAACTTGATCTTAGTTTGGTGGTATTGGGTTGTGAAAGTGGTGGGTTCAATCAAATTGAACCGGTTAGATACATTCGATTGTTCTTGTTTCTTTGTTCTTGTTTCTTACTTTGAATGCTCTTGAATGCTTAATCAATATGTATCATTTGGTATCAGAGCTGTAGGTTGATTAAGAGCATTCTAATTCATCCCTAAAACACATTAAACACACAAACAAAACCCAAACACAATCCCCCCCAAAACCGAACCTAATTCTAAGCCAAACACACTTCTTTTCTTTCTTTCTAGCCTATTCTTGTTGAGGTTGAATCAATCATGAGTGGAGGTGAAGAAAATCAGTTTAGAAGGGGTATGAATTGATGAAGCAAGGTTGGTGGATGGAGAATCAAATAGCCACTTTGAGTGAACAAATGGCTAATTTGATGACTGTTGTAGAGAAGGGTATAGAGGCCTTTAAGGAGAGAAATGTGGAGGATGAAGGTGTAGCTTATGATAGTAGTGAGGAGTTCTCTCTGAATCTTCAAGAACTAGGAGAAAACCACAAAAGAAAGATGATTTTAGAGACATTAAGTTAGAGGTCCTGAGTTTGATGGAAACCTTAATCCAGATGCTTATTTGGAGTGGGTTTCAAGGTGTGAGAGATCTTTGAACTTAAGGAGTATGATGATGTAAATCTTTCAAAGTTGCTGTAGCTAAACTAAAGGGGTATGCATCCCTTTGGTGGGAGAATGTTGTAAGCTAGAATAGAAAACAAAAGCCTAAAATCAAGAGTTGGAGTAAGCTAAAAAAGAAAATGAGGGAGAAGTTTTTACCATCTACTTACACCCTTGATTTGTATAACAATTGGCCGAAATTTCTCAAGACCATAAGGGGGTAGAACATTACATCCATGAGTTTGAAAAGTTGTTAATGAATTGATGTACAAGAGAGAGAGAGCAAACAATGTCTAGATTTCTAGGAGGCTTAGAAAAAGACATTAGGAGGAAGGTGGAGTTACATCCTTATTCTACCTTAGATGAACTCTTTAAGTTAGCTCTTAAAGTTGAAAAACACATTAAGGAGAAGAAGAAGAAACCTTTTGTGAAGGGAACTACCTATTCTAAGGGAGTTTCTAATGTTAAAACACCATACACATCTCCTTACACCCCTAAAGTGCGGTTGAAGTAGTTGATAAAGGGAAGAAAGTAGTGATGAAACCTCAAAAAAATCTGATGTAAAGTGCTTTAAGTGTCATGGTTATGGTCATTATCAAGCTCAATGTCCTAATAAAAGAGTAATGACTTTAATTGACATTAAAAACATTGAAGAATCACTTGAACAGGAGAGAAACCAAGAAGAGGAGTTCGAAGAGGAGGCCGAAAGTGATGATGCTTTGGAGGTTGGAGAGGTGACTCAAGGAGATCATTTAAGCCTTGTTTTAAGAAGAGTTCTTCATGCCAAAGAAGCTGAATTGGTTCCATCTCAAAGGGATCAAATCTTTCAAACCAAATGCTTGATTGGAGGGAAGATATGTTCGATGATATTGATGGAGGAAGCTGCACCAATGTGCTCATCTTCTATGGTGGACAAGCTCAATCATGCTACTTTCTCACATCCAAAACCATATAAGCTTCATTGGCTTAATGATGGCAATTGTGTGGAGGTAACAAAACAAGCTTTAATTAGCTTTTCTTTTGGTGATTCTTATAAAGATGAAGTTTTATGTGATGTATTACCTATGGATGCATGTCATGTACTCTTAGGTAGACCTTGGCAATCTGATAAAGAAACCTTGCATAATGGTAGGACTAATACTTACACTTTCATGCATAACAAGAAGAAAATTGTACTTAGTCCTAGCCCATGGCCGAATCATCTTAAACCAAAACAACCTCACCTAAAACACAAAACAAAAAAACCTTAATCCTTTCTAAACCTCAACTTGATAAAGCTGTAGAAAAGGGGAAGGTTATGTATTTGTTGTTGTTATTGGATGAAAATGATGTAAACCTTAATGAAGTGCACGAAATGGTGAACCTTTAGTGAAGGAGTTTGGTGATGTTTTTCCTATTGATCTTCCATGTGGATTACCCCCTAGTAGAGGAATTGAACACCAAATTGACTTAATTCCTGGCGCCCCTTTACCTAATAAACCAGCTTATAGATGTAATCCTGAAGAAGCTAAGGAGTTACAAAAACAAGTTAGTGAGTTGTTAGCTAAAGGATTTGTGCAAGAAAGTCTTAGTCCATGTGCTGTGCCTGTCATTTTGGTTCCTAAGAAGGATGGTTCTATGAGGATGTGTGTGGATTGTCGTGCTATTAACAACATAACAGTGAAGTATAGGTATCCAATACCTAGACTTGATGATTTGCTTGATGAGTTACATGGTTCCACTATATTTTCGAAGATTGATTTAAGAAGTGGTTATCATCAGATTAGAATCAAAGAGGGTGATGAATGGAAAACAGCTTTTAAAACTAAGAGTGGTTTGTATGAGTGGCGTGTGATGCCATTTGGTTTGACAAATGCTCCTAGTACTTTCATGAGACTTATGCATGAGGTACTCAGCCCTTCATTGGTATCTTTGTTGTTGTTTATTTTGATGATATTCTTGTGTATAGTCAAAGTGAACAGGAACATCTAATGCATCTCAAGAAGGTTTTCCTTAAACTAAGGGAAAAGAAGCTGTATGCAAAGATGGAGAAGTGTGAGTTCTTTACTTCAAGTGTGACATTTCTTGGATTCATAGTGTCATCTAATGGCATTTCTATGGATGAATCTAAGGTGGAAGCAATCAAGTCATGGCCAGTTCCTAAATCTATCACTGAGGTTCGAAGTTTCCATGGTTTAGCTTCTTTTTACAGGAGATTTATCAAGAACTTTAGCACCATCTTGGCGCCATTGACTGAGTGTATCAAGAAAGGGTCCTTTATTTGGACTCCTGCAGCACAAGAAGCATTTGATCAATTGAAGAACATGCTTAGTAAGGCTCCTGTTCTAGCCTTACCTGATTTCAAGAAAGTGTTTGAAGTGGAGTGTGATGCAAGTGGCGTGGGCATTGGAGCTGTTTTACAACAAGGAGGGCGCCCCATAGCCTATTTCAGTGAGAAGCTTAATCAATCAGACTCAACTACAGCACTTATGATAAGGAGTTCTATGCTATTGTTCGTGCCTTGACTCATTGGACTCATTATCTCAGACCAGCTCATTTGTGTTACATTCAGACCATCAGCTTTGAAGTACATAAATGGACAACATAAGCTCAGTCCAAGACATGCAAAATGGGTGGAATTCCTTCAGTCCTTTGATTTTGTTTCAAAATATAAAACTGGAGTTTCTAACATTGTTGCAGATGCTTTATCAAGGAGGCATTCTATGCTTTCTCTTATGGAGGCTCGTGTACTTGGCTTTAGCCATCTTAAAGACTTGTATTATGATGATCCAGATTTCTCTTTATTGTTAGAAGCATGCAAAGAAGGATCTCATGGAGCTTATTCATTGCAAGATGGCTTTCTTTTTCGAAACAACAAGCTGTGTATCCCTAAATGCTCATTAAGGGATTTGCTAATCAAGGAGGTTCATGGAGGAGGACTAGCAGGACACTTTGGCATTAACAAAACTGTTGATGTATTGCAGGAACACTTCTACTGGCCGAAACTTGCAGGAGATGTTCATGCTATTCTAGCTCGATGTTCTATATGTCAGAAGGCTAAAAGTCCTTTCATCAAGGCTTTACACGCCTCTACCTGTTCCAGTTCAACCATGGGAAGATGTGAGCATGGATTTCATTGTTGCTCTACCTAGAACTCAAAGGCAGAAAGATGCAATCATGGTGGTGTAGATAGATTCTCTAAAATGGCTCATTTCATTCCTTGTAATAAAACTGATGATGCTATTCATGTTGCTGATTTGTTCTTTAAAGAAATAATTAGACTTCATGGAGTTCCTAAGTCTATTGTTTCTGATAAAGATGTAAAGTTTCTTAGCTATTTCTGGAAGAACTTGTGGAAGCTTTTAGGTACTAAGTTGCTGTTTAGTACTACTGCTCATCCTCAAACTGATGGCCAGACTGAGGTGACCAACAGGACATTAACTATGCTGCTAAGGACACTTGTGAACAAGTCTCAAAGGGATTGGGATCTAAAGCTAGCTCATGCTGAGTTTGCTTACAATAGATCACCAACTTATGCTACTAAACACTCACCATTTGAGGTAAATTATGGGATTAATCCTTTAAGTCCTATTGATTTACTTCCATTTCCTATTGAAGCACATAGTAGCAAAGAAGCTGAAGTGAAAGCAAAGGAGATGAAGCAACTTCATCAGCAAATTCGAACCAGAATAGAGAAGGTGAATGAAGCATACAAGGTTCGAGCAAACAAGCACAGGAAAGAAGTTCTTTACAAGCCAGGTGATCTAGTGTGGTTACATCTAAGGAAAGAGATTTCCTACAAGGAGGAAGAACAAGCTAATGCCACGAAGTGATGGTCCTTCAAAGTGCTAGAAAGATCAACAACAATGC
>NC_079207.1:38631879-38754379 GCF_026745355.1 Beta vulgaris subsp. vulgaris | reverse complement strand
TTCAGGGTGCAGTGATGTTCTCCAAAATAAACTTAAGGTCAGGTTACCATCAATTGAGGATTGCTGATCACGACATACCTAAGACTGCCTTTAGGACTAGATATGGTCACTATGAGTATACAGTCATGCCTCTTGGGTTAACTAATGCACCTGCTGTTTTCGTGGACCTCATGAATAGGATTTTTCGACCCTACCACGATAAATTTGTCGTTGTGTTCATAGACGATATAATGATCTATTCTAGGAGCAAGGAGGAACATGAGGGTCATCTGAGGGTTATTTTACTGGCACTTCGGGGGAACCAACTATATGCAAAATTATTGAAGTGTGAATTTTGGTTGGAAAGAGTGTCATTTTTGGGTCATTTCGTCTTCAAGGAGGGTGTATCAGTAGATCCTACAAAGATCAAAGCTGTGAGTGAATGGCCTACCCCAAAGAATGTCACGGATATAAGGAGTTTCTTGGGTTTAGCCGGTTACTATAGGAGGTTTGTGAAAGACTTCTCTAAAATAACGCAATGTGATTTAGCTATATATGAAATCTACAAGTTGTTTGAATCATCATCATATATGCCTAGATACCCGTTCAAGACTTACTCATTAGGAGTAAGTCTTGAATAGTACCCGGTTTGGGATTGTTCTTGGACGTTTGATCTCACTTAGGTGGTGAATGTGTGTCTTCTTTTCAATTCTGAGGAAAATCTTGGCTTATCGTTTCTCTACATTGCTCTCTGTGTACATATGTAGATAAGCAATTATCTACATTGTGTACTTGGAGAACTGTAGGGAAATGCTGCCGGATTTTCCTTAGAATTGAAAAGTTGGCATATATTCACTAGTGAGATTAGACGTCCAAGGATGGGTTAGGTTGGAGTGATAAGGACCTTCGACTGCATGCATACAATTGAACATGTCACTATCTTAGCTTGATGTATACGTGTGTGATTTGAATATGTCACTAGTAGAATAAATGCTACTTGCTGCGGTTAAAAAGTGCCCTATTGCTGCGGTTTTGGGCGCGCAGCAATTAAGGGCGCAGCAATAGGTATTATTAATATTGCTGCGGTTTTAAACCGCAGCAATATATACAAATATTGCTGCGGTTTTAAAGGCCAAACCGCAGCAATATTAAAATCTGTGGTGAAATATGTGGTTGCTGACAGGTAATATTGCTGCGGTTTTTGAGCCCGGAACCGCAGCAATATTACTTTTTTGTACAAATATGCATATTGCTGCATTTAAACCGCAGGGAAAGTTATATTTAAAAATGAAAAATATGCATATTGCTGCGGTTGTTGCCTAAAAACCGCAGCAATACTACTCAGCAAAAAAAAAAAAATTTTTTTTTTTTTGTATTTTACTATCAAATTTGAGATATTAAAACTTGACAATTAATCCATTCACTATCCAAGACGACATCTCATAATCAAGAGTCGATAACTTATCATAAAAAAATAACTAAAAGATGAAAAGAAAGAATATGAAATAACAAAAAATTTCTAAATCTGGTGAAATTACCAGAAAATTAAAAAAAACAGAAATAAAAGAGAAACTAAAAAAAAAAACTAAAAAAAAAATCTGGCGAAAATGAAATTACACGAAACAAAATTCAGATCTAAAAAAACAAAAAAAAACGAAAAAAAAAATACAGAATTCAAATCGCAAAATACAAAATCTCAACCAAAATGACAAAAAAATGAAGATCTGGATACAGAATTTCGTGACAAAAAATCCAAATTACACTAAAAGATGGTCGCTGATGGTCGGTGATGGTTCGCGTAGCTTCGTCCGAAGGTTGACGGAAGGCGGTGATGGTTTGCGTAGCTTCGTCGCTTGGTTGACGAAGGTTCCGTTCGCTTGGTAATGGTTTGCGTACCTTCGTCCGAAGGTTGACGGAAGGCGGTGGGCCGACGAATAAGAACGGTCGTTGGCGGTCTGGTGAAGAACGACGAAGGTTGACGGAAGGCGGTGGGCCGACGAAGAAGAACGGTCGTTGGTGAAGAACGACGAAGATTGAGAGAGATAAGAGGATGAGATGTTGAGAGAGATGAGAGGATGAGAGGTAGACGGCGTGTGAGGTGAGAGAGGGAAAGTGAGGAAAAAACCCTAACTGATGGGTTTTATATTATTTTTTAAAAATATTGCTGCGGTTTTTGGCAAAAACCGCAGCAATATATTATAATGTTATTTTTTAATATTATTTTAATATATTGCTGCGGTTTTTGTCCAAAACCGCAGCAATATATCTAGTTAAATATTCAATTTTTTTCTAAATTTTTTCTTTTGATATTATATTGCTGCGGTTTTACGCCGAAACCGCAGCAATATCTTTATTTTATATTTTATCTTTATTTTTACGTGATATATTGCTGCGTATGGGTAAAACCGCAGCAATACCACCGCAGCAAATAGCATTTATTCTACTAGTGTGTGAGTGTATGTACTTTAATAATGATTGAATATTATAATGAATGTTGTGTTTAATTATTAGAGGTGGTCTTCTTGAATGAGATGGATCGTACTTGGATGTATGGTAGTCGTGAATCGATTGAGTTTGTGAATGGGGTCTCGGAATTCTGTAGAAGTGCATTAGAATATCAAACATCCTCTGGAGCAGTCGACTTTTATTGTCCTTGCTTGGATTGTAGAAATGTGAGCAAGGTTAGTAGTATACATATGGTTAGGGAGCATGTCTTTCGGCGTGGGTTTAGGCCTCAATACCACGTATGCGTTTGGCATGGTGAGCAGGGGAGGTATATGGGAAGCTCTGGAGTAAAGAATGATGTATGTGAACAAAAAAAGAAGGATGATGATGAGTTAGGGGATGAGAATTTAGATGATGAATTTGGAGATGATGATAGGGATCGGGTAGACGAGATGATACACGAGGTTGAAGATCAGTCGTGTAGACGACCTCGTATTTTTGAGTCTATGTCTCAGGCTGCTGAAAAGCCGTTGTATCCAGGTTGTACAAAGTACACCAAACTTTCCGCGGTGGTAACACTATTCAACATTAAGTCGAACGCTGGTTGGACGGACTCTAGTTTCACATCGTTGTTGGAAGTTTTAGCTGAGATGCTCCCTGATGGAAATGAACTGCCAAAGTCGTACTATTATGCGAAGAAGCTGATGTGTCCTTTGGGTTTAGAGTACGAGCGGATACATGCTTGTCCTAACGATTGTGTGCTTTATCGTAATGAGTATGAGCATTTACATGAGTGTCCACGTTGTGGATTGTCGAGGTACAAGCGTGAAGGAGCTGGAGGTAGTGAAGGACCACCAGCAAAGGTGTTGTGGTATCTACCCATAATACCTAGATTTAAGCGCATGTTCTCAATTAAAGGAGATGCGAAGAATTTGAGGTGGCATGCAGATCGTAGGAAGAAAGACGGTCTGCTCAAGCATCCGGCTGATTCGCCTGAGTGGAAAACTATCGACAGGGTGCATAAGTCATTTGGTAATGAGGATAGGAATCTGAGGCTTGGATTATGTACGGATGGCATGAACCCTTTTGGCAATCTCAGCTCGCAACATAGTACATGGCCAGTAGTTTTAGTGGTTTACAACTTGCCTCCTTGGTTGTGCATGAAACGCAAGTACATGATGCTGTCGCTTCTTATATCGGGGCCCAAACAACCTGGAAATGACATAGATGTATACCTTCAGCCGCTTGTTGAAGATTTGCAGAAGATGTGGAACGAAGGAGTGTTAGTATTTGATGCGTATGCTAATGAGATGTTCACTCTGTGTGCCATGCTTTTTTGTACTATGAACGATTATCCAGCTTATGGGAACTTATCTGGGTATAAGACTAAAGGAAAACAACCTTGCCCGATTTGTTTAGATGACATGAAATCTACACACCTTAAGGGCTGCAAACATGTGTATATGCGCAAACGAAGGCTCCTCAGCCGCGACCATCCCTATCGGTTTAAGAAGAAGGCATTCGATGGGACGGTTGAAGAAGAAGTTGATCATAGACCATTAACTGGTACTGAAGTTTATAATCAGGTGAAGGGCATTGAAACAGTCTTTGGTAAACCTGCTAGTGAAGTTGATCGACCTACATGATTATGGAAAAAACAGTCCATTTTTTGGAAACTCCCATATTGGAAAGATCTAAAGGTCAGACATTGTTTGGATGTCATGCACATAGAGAAGAATGTTTGTGAAGCTATTATCGCGACACTTATGAATATTCCGGGCAAGACAAAAGATGTTAAGGCGTCACGACTTTACTTGGAAAAAGAGGGGATTCGACCAGAGTTGTGGGCTCAGAAAAGGGACGGAAGGAAGAAGAAAAGAGGGGGGGAAAGGGTTGATGATGAAACTCAGAAAAGTAAAAAGGTGGAGGATTCGGAGAAGAATTGTTTGCCACCAGCTTGCTACACGATGTCGCGTGCAGAGAAACGGATTTTTTGCGAGTCATTGTATGGCATTAAGGTCCCTACTGGCTACTCATCGAATATGAAGCGCTTTGTTACCTTAAAGGTGAGTTGAAGTTATCGAGTATGAAATCGCACGATTGTCATGTCATGATGCAAGTATTCTTACCGATTGCAATTCGTGGGATACTTCCAAAGCATGTGAGGCACACCATTACAGAACTGTGTTCATTTTTTCATTCAATCTGCAGCAAAGTCCTAGACCCGTCGACCCTCGATTCCTTGCAGTCCAGAGTAGTTGAAACTCTATCCAAATTTGAGATGTATTCCCCCCCCCCCCCCATTCTTTGACATTATGGTCCATCTCATTGTCCGTCTAGTTCAAGAAATTAAGTTTGTGGTCCAGTGTTTTTGAGGTGGTGCTATCCTTTTGAGAGATATATGGGAACTTTGAAGGATAAAGTTCGGAATCCTGCACAACCAGAAGGTAGTATAATTCAAGGGATTGTGGGTGAAGAGATCAGAAATTTTGTGGCTGAGTATTTTGCTAGTGTTGATCCTGTTGGACTTCCGACATCCCGACACGAGGGCAGACTTGAGGGCAAGGGTACAATTGGTTCAAAATTGATCACACCTTCCGTAGAAAAGCGTAAACAAGCTCACTTATTTGTATTGCATCACGTACCAGATGTCCATCCTTATTTAAGTGAACATATGGAGGAATTACGTGTTAGCAATCCTGAGGAGTGAGGGCATTAACGCAAATGCATAACAAGACTTTCATTGATTGGTTTCATAAACGAGTACTCAATGATTTGGATTAAAGTGTTCCTGAAACAGTCAAGTGGTTAGCATTTGGTCCTCGTGAAGCTGTACGCTCTTATGAGAGTTATGATATTAATGGGTATACGTTTTGGACTGAACGTCAAGATCTGAAGTCAGATCGCAACAAAATAATGGTGTTTCACTTGTGGCGTCGTCTACACAATATGCAAGCTCGAAAGATAAGTCGCCTGTACATGCTGAAAGCAACTATTATGGGCGAATACAAGAAATATGGGAGCTGGACTACTGTACTTTTAATATTTGCCTCTTGTGTTGCACGTGGGTTGACAATAATCGACGTTGTGTAAGAAACGATGATCCTTGCGGTTTCACTCTAGTTGACCTTAGTCGTCTACGTGAAACTGAGGAGCCATTTGTAGTTGCATCACAAGTCAAGCAAGTATTTTTTGTAACTGATCCTGCTGATCATAAGTGGTCAATTGTTGTACCTGGTAAAAGGAGTATCCACGGTATTGGTGATATTGATAATGAGGAAGAATATGATGCATTTGAGGACCTCCCCTCTTTTACCTATCCTGAAATTTGTGTGGAAGATGATGTAAATATGTCGGAGAACTATATGCGTGTAGATCACACGGAAGGGATACATGTACTTGAGGATCCTGTGAAACGGCGGAAGGTCAATAAATCATGAGACATAAACTCAGGTGTGTAATTTCTCCATTTCCGGCCTATTTTGGCCTTTTCGCTACCAAATCGTACTTATCGAGTGATTTAATCCCAAATTTTCTTTGGCCATGATTATATGATGTATAATGTAACTAGTATGTAGATTTTTAGGCTTTAATTTGTTGTTGGTTGCATTTCGGGAACGAAAAGGCCATTTCCGGCCTATTTTGGCCTTTTCGCTCCCAAATCGTACTTATCGAGTGATTTAACCCCAAATTTTCTTTGAACATGATTATATGATGTATAATGTAACTATTATGTAGATTTTTAGGCTTTAATTTGTTGTTGGTTGCATTTCGGGAACGAAAAGGCCATTTCTGGCCTATTTTGGCCGTTTCGCTCCCAAATCGTACTTATCGAGTGATTTAACCCCAATTTTACTTTGAACATGATTATATGATGTATAATGTAACTAGTATGTAGATGTTTAGGCTTTAATTTGTTGTTGGTTGCATTTCGGGAACGAAAAGGCCATTTCCGGCCTATTTTGGCCTTTTCGCTCCCAAATCGTACTTATCGAGTGATTTAACCCCAAATTTTCTTTGAACATGATTATATGATGTATAATGTAACTAGTATGTAGATTTTTAGGCTTTAATTTGTTGTTGGTTGCATTTCGGGAACGAAAAGGCCATTTCCGGCCTATTTTGGCCTTTTCGCTCCCAAATGGTACTTATCGAGTGATTTAACCCCAAATTTTCTTTGAACATGATTATATGATGTATAATGTAACTAGTATGTAGATTTTTAGGCTTTAATTTGTTGTTGGTTGCATTTCGGGAACGAAAAGGCCATTTCCGGCCTATTTTGGCCTTTTCGCTCCCAAATCGTACTTATCGAGTGATTTAACCCCAAATTTTCTTTGAACATGATTATATGATGTATAATGTAACTAGTATGTAGATTTTTAGGCTTCAATTTGTTGTTGGTTGCATTTCGGGAACGAAAAGGCCATTTCCGGCCTATTTTGGCCTATTTTGGCCTTTTCGCTCCCAAATCGTACTTATCGAGTGACTTAAACCCAAATTTTCTTTGAACATGATTATATGATGTATAATGTAACTAGTATGTAGATTTTTAGGCTTTAATTTGTTGTTGGTTGCATTTCGGGAACGAAAAGGCCATTTCCGGCCTATTTGGCCTATTTGGCCTTTTCCCTCCCCGTGCACACCCCCTGCTGCACCCCCCTGCCCCCTACTGCACCCCCCTGCACCCCCTGCTGCACCCCCGCCCCCTGCTGCACACCCCCCCCCCCCGATAATTCTCTTTTGTAGAAAATACTTTTATAATAAACCTTAGAGAATTACCCAGGCATTATTGCCCGTGTGATAACGTTTCGGCTTACTCAGAATTTTGCAGCGGAAAATAACTTATTAAAAATCAACTTTATTAAAACTTATGAAATCAATAACAATTGTCAGAAACTAAACACACCAACTTAAAACGAACTAAGTCTGAAAACGTAAGCTCCTATGAAAACAACTTAAATGAAACTAATAATACAAGAGTCTCTCCATTCCAGATTCCCAATGAGATGCATCTTCGAACCTGTAATGTCAATGCCGTCTCAACTCTGCTCCCCCGAAGGATCACCATAGGATCAATAGGCAAAGCCATGATCACAAACATAACAAGCACGTAATCAGCAAAGCTGAGTATTACATATCAGACATACATAATCCTAAACATGATACTACAAAATAACATGCAGGAATAAACAATAATAAAACATATAATAATCTGCAGACAACTCTTACTGAACTAGACTCTAAACTTTATTTCTTCTTTAATGGAATAGTTATTGGACGAGTTGTCTCAACCTGAAAATAGGAAATACGGGAGCTACCACATATTCCAAAATGACCTGCGATATCGAGGAACCTTTGAACTAATGAGGAATGGTGATCAATCCAATCCTAGAAAAGCCATGGGCTACCACCATGTACTCCAACCCTTAGTGTCCAACTCTAGACGTGCACCAGTCTAAAGTCTATAACCTATTCTCGTTTTACTTTACGTTGAATATATTTTATTACTTGTGTTGACACCAACCAAGCAAATAACACATAACTAATAATCACACAACCATAACAGAATTCCTTTTCATCTTTGGATTAACAAGTGATCACAACTCATCAATCAAGACTCCTTTAACTCCTTTTTATACTTTACTAACTTACTTGTTGAACCTAGCCAACAATAAATTTTACCTTTATATAGGTAGAACTTGTAACTTACCAAATAAGGTCCACGGTCCTTATAAGATAATAAATACTCAAAGAATATATGTAAGACATGATTCACTCTAACTTATATTAATTCACTCACGAATTAATAAATAAACTTGACTTATCCTGCTTGCATCAATCTTCCATACAAAATTTATAATCATAATCACTTCTAGTTTACATGTAGCACACAGACAAATAACATGTAAAAACAATTCCAGTAATCATATATATGAACAAATAGAGTCCTATACATGATACTAATAAATAAAAAATTCTTAGAGCATGCTTCTAAATCATATAGCACGTAGACAATGTACGTACCTTGTATAAACAAATCTGTAGGCCACTTTTACTCGCTAAAAGTCTCCTACTACGAAATCTCCGCCTAGAAAATAAAATAATGAAAATAAATATCTCGAACTAAAATTTACAGCAACTTTATAACGATCAAAACCCCCTTAAACGTGTTTTAAAATCGTTTTTACATACCAAACTTTCGTTATTTTTAATCCCTAGTATAGTACAACTATTCTAGTGATTAAAAATCATTTAAAACTCTTAAAACACTTATTTTCTTAAATTACAACACTTATCATATTTAATAAATCTTCTGAAAATATATTTAATACATATAAAATTATATACTAACCAAATCTCATGATTTATACTTTATAAATATAGTTTCTAGTGATTAAAAACCCTAAAAACTATAAATTTCATGATAAAAACTGAAATAAACTTAACATATAAAATCTGGAATTTATTATACTAATAAACATAATGGCCGAAATATTTTTAGGCATATAAAACAGTAATTTAAATCATAAACATGCTAATTAATAATAAAATAATATAAAAACTAGTACTTTAATGGAATCTTGAAGAGGAAGAAAAGAAAAACAACCACAACAATGGAGGAAGGAAGGTCGGACAGCACAGCAGCACGGCAGCAGCGCGGCAGCAGGAATTTTCGGCTCAATCAAAGATTTGTGACGTTTCTTGTTGAACAAGAAACGTTACTTGAAGAAGAAGAAGAAACAATTTTTGAGAGAAAATCAAGAATGGCGCACAAGGAGGAGAGAGAAGGAAAGAAGCGCCGGGTGAGAGAGAGGAGAGAATCACGTGGAAAGAGGAGAGAGAAATAAAGTGTGTAGGGTAAAATTTGGGTTTTTAGGATATTTAAATAGAGGCTTTTCCTTTTGGGCTTAGGAAAAGAGATTTTAATAAATGAAACTTTGATGACTAATAAGATGGGCTCATTAGGACTTTAGTCATCAAATAACCCTTTCCCTTTTTATCACTTTTGGGCTTTCGATTCCATTACGCTTCCTTTTCAAATATACTTTTAGTAATCAAAACTCTTATTAAAACATGCTTAATTAAAACATTACAATTTTTATTAAGCTATGAAAAATATTTTTAGTTGACTTTTAAAATAGTCAACCCTTTTTAAAAGTTAAATCATTTTCCAAACTCATTTGGATTTAAATATAACTACATAAATACTTTAATATATTTATGAAAATTCTTTAAAATTGTGGGGGATTACAGTGCGACAGTTGTTGCTGCTGTTTTGTTCGCGTGCGCGAGGGCTTCGGTTGTGCGAAATTGTGGTCGCGCGAGTAGGTGAGGTATCGTGGTGCGTCGCTGCCGGATGTTGGTCGCCAGAGTTCGGTTGCCGACGAGAGTAAGTGGTATAAAAACCTAATATGTATAATATAATAGTATATTAGTTTTAATATTGTATATTCTGTTTTTCTATTAATTTAAGTTGTAAATTAATTAATTTGTAATTTGAGTAAATTAGTCATTAATTAAGTTGCATAATAAGGGTAAAATCTTTCTGCCTATGTTTCAAGGAATGAACAAAATTCTCCCAAGAAGAAGGCAATTTTTCTAGTAGGCAATTGGCTTGGAAAAGATCAGGAATAGCCATACCCTCAGCGACAATATCAGCACATAAATGTTCATACTCATGAACTTGATCAAGTACAGGTTTATCATCATTCATCGAAAACTTCAACCAACGACTACATGCATATTTCTTAGTCCCAAAATCATCAGTTCCATATACTTAGCATTCAAACCATCCCAAATCTCCTTAGCATTTTTTGACTTACTATAAATCAGATAAAGGGAAGCAGTCATATAATGCAGTAACATCCCACGACAGGTCTTATTATCTTTCACAAAATCCCTAACAGAATTTTCAGGAGCAACATCAACAGCCAAACAATAATCAACACCAATCTGACCCAAGAAAAATCCCATTTTATCATACCACATCCAATAATTCTTCCCAATCAAACGATTCTAACTTAGACATATCGGGAACAAAGTGATTGGTTATAGGGACAGCATTTAAGACACGCACATTTTCATCAGGAATTTCAGCAGCCATAGTTCTGAAAAATAGAAATAAAAATTCGGAAAATTCAACTTTAGAATGTAAGAACGAATACTGCTAACACATTAATTAAACTTATCTGATAACCGTGGCGTGAAGAAATCACTGCCCTAAAGTTGAATTTGCCCCGCAACAACACACGGCCTCATAGCAATCAACCTCCAGGGGTACACGGTTTTGTGTTTCCAGTGTTGATTGAAAAAGAGATTGAGAACGACCTTGAATATTGCCTAGAATTTTTTAATAGAAAGACAGTACAGAAGAAGAAAGTGTTTTCGGATTTTTCTGTGTTTAACTCAAGAATAAACCTCGGTATTTATAGAGAAAAGAAAACCAGAGCCAGGCCAAAAACGTGGGTACCAACTGTCCTTTAGTGGGAAGAGAAATGGCAACAGTTATGGCACAAAATTAGGAGTAACAACACATTAAGGGAGAAATTAAAGGGAAAAACCGTTAACTTAATACTGGCTTAAAACGGTCATAAAACTGACAGAATTTTGACCCAAAACTTTAGTTAAGTTAATTCCCCAAAGCCCAAGGCCCATGGCCCTGGCCCGGACCGGGTGGGCGCGCGTGTGTGGTGACTCCACTCACCACATGGCCACTAAAAGTCCTTTTGCTACACAACTCAATGGGTATAGGAAGTGTAATGGTTATAAACCCCTTACACTCCCTATTATTATTTCAATGTGGGAATTTTCACGTTCTTCTGAAGCAACTCTTGAGTTTCTTTCAAAAACCTTTATAAACTCCAACAATAACTTCATACCAGTTATATGAAACAGAGGCAACTATTTTGTTCAGTAAACATGAAGTTCATTAAATCTATATGGAATTGTAACCAACACTACCGGATAATGTGAAAATGAAAAAATTGATCTACACAAAAGTTAGGGACAAATCAAACCAAGGCATAATATATTATTGAATTGAATAAATCTAACTTAATCCTTAAAAATAATTTCGCAAAAATCGACCAAAATTCATGCAAATCGGCACAAATCGAACCTAATTCTCAAAATCAAAAATTGGTAAAATAATAGTACGAAATAGGTTGGAATTTTGCACAAATCTAAAATTACACTAGGAAAACACAAAATTGGGGAGAGAACTAACCTTAAAATTACGAAATTTCTTTGGAAATTCTGAAAGATAGTTGGACGAAATTCCAATAACTTCTTCATTTGAAATTGAGTTCGAAATGTGTAAAAAATCTAGCAATTTATCAATTTTCCAGCATTTTATAAAGATTAAAGAGATTGCAAAGTATAATGGTGGACGAATTTTTGCGATTCTGAACTAGAAATGAGGAGATGAAACACGAAGAGGAAGAGGGAGATGAGAGAGGATAGAAGAGGAAAAGGGTAAAATGAGCTATGAATGAATAAGGGCATTTTTAATATTTAGGTGGGTTGTATATGGTAAATGAAAGTTGCTATGAAAGTTGCATTTAGCAATCATGTTCTAAATGCTAAGCTAATTGATGGTGCATCAATATCAATTCTCAACTCATCGCCTTTTTCTTTTATTCCCAATTTCTATTTCTAAAAAAACGCAAACACCACCGCCGACCACCACTAGCACCGAGTCACCGATGACAACGCTGCATTTTGCGACAGTACATCAATATCAACTCACACGCCCCTTCTCGTTCTTCTCACCCCTCCTCTCCGACCACCGACGACCACACATCACCACAGCTGGCCACAACCAACGAATGCTTCACCATTCCTTGAACAGGTAGAGATATTTAAGATCTTTATAACTTTATTATTGTGTTGATGATTTTGCATACATTAGTGTTAAGTCCGATAAAAAATTTAATATCTTGATGATTTTGCATGCATTAGTAAATAGTAATAAGTCCGGTTTGTATATCTTCAATGCTTCATCAATAAAGGTTTCGTATTTTTCATTTTCATTATTTTTTTCTCTTTTTTAACAATATGCGCATTTGATTGTTTTAGATAATAATAGTGTAATAGCTAATTTAGATAGTGTAATTGTGCAATAGTGTAATTGCTAATTTAGATTGTGTAATAGTGTAATTGCTAATTTAGATTGTGTAATTGCTAATTTAGATTGTTCATGTACACGCTTTGTAATTGATTTTCGTTTTGTGAATTTAGGTAATACATGGTTTGTAACATAAGGACTTCAAAGTAAGAAATTCCTTTTCAGTGTTTTGTTAGTTGAACTTGGTTCCCTTTTTTGCTTCTCTTGGCTCTTGGATTTTTGTGCAAATTAAACGTATGTGTAAAGTAACCTGAATAGAATTCACACCGGAAAATGAATGTTGTATAAGGATTATGAACAAATCACTGTTTTTTTATAATTTGGAATTACCTGATCTTGGTCTCAGTTTTTGAGTACTGCTTCTCTAAACAATAATCACATACACTGCTGGTTTTAGGTTGCTGTTTGTGTTGTGTTTTGCATGTAATTGAATGGAGAAATTTGCGATAGAAGAAGGGTGGGAACTTAGAAGAGGAAGAAGATGAAACTAAAAACTTTAGGAAAATTTGTGCCTTGCTTTGAAGTGTAGTGTATTATTTTTATTTCTGTTTTACTGTGGAATATTAATTGTTGTGCAGTTTTTAGTGATCGATTTTTCCCTCTTTTTTTTTTTCTTATTTTACTTTTCCCTTTTGAATTTAAATTGTGGTAGCAACTATAATTTTGTTATGTTGTGAGGGTAATTTCGGCAATTCAGCTAGACGCCAAAGTCCTTAGGAGTTGCCTTATATAATAGAGATTATATATTTTGTTCCCCTAAAAAAAATTGATGTTGAAGTAAAAAGTAGGAGAATTTTTTTTTTAATGTGATGAGTAGGATAATTTTGTAAATTTGGTCATGAGCTGTGACTTTTTGGGATGATGAGAGAGAAATCGGTAGAGAGAGGGGATGATTCTTTTTGTTGTTGTACATGTCATGGACTCATGGGGCATGTTCGGCAAAAGTAGCTGTTAGCTGTTCGAGTAGCTTTTAGCTGTCTGCTAGTAGCTGTCAGCTTTTAGCTGTGAAAGTAGCTATTGAAAATATAAGTGTTTGATAAAAGTAGCTGTAGAGACTATATAAGATAAAAATGACATATTATTTAATTATAATATTAAGTTCAATAACATGATTAATTATTTTATGGTTAAATTCAATGTTTATATCGTGAACGCAATGCATTACTTTTTTAATAATTTATAAAATTTAGTTGAATTTTGGAACTCTTAAAGATGACATTCAAATAGATACACTTCATACTTCCCGTGTTTCTCAATTGATGCAACATATTTCTTTTATGGATGTTTCTCTATACATCCATCATTTCTCTTTTGGGTAAATCTTTTACGTAAATTTATTTCATTGTCCTATATATATCATTTCTAAATTACACGTCATTAATGTCAAATTCATCTATGCCTATCTACCTAAGGAAAAAAAAATTTGTTCATCCCCATTAGGCATGCCGTCACACCACTCACCAAAATTAAATCCATTCAGATTAACTCCACCTATGTTTCTCAATCATTCTACAACTAACCAAGCAAAGCTTTGAAATACGAGTACTAAGAGCACCTCCAATGGCAAAAAAAACCCTCCCCATATGGACTCTCTCTCCTCAAATGGGGCTCCACATGAGTGGGGTTGGTTCCCCATTTAATGAGGATGCTGAAGTTTTAGGGGAGGTGCCCAAATGAAGAAAAGGTGGTGGGGTATATAATAAATAGATAAAATATTGGTGGGGTATGGGAAAGTAGGAGAGAGAAAAGGTGGTGGAGTATAGGAAATAAGAGAGAGAAGATAAATGGGGAGGTAGATGAGTGGAGGTATGTGTTTCAAATTTGAGTAAGGTAAAATGGGGAGGTGGTGGAAAATGAGGTGGACAAATAAGGTGAGGAGAGAGAAAAAATGGGGTGCCCCATGAATGGAGGTGCTCTAATAAACCAAATTCATATAGAAGATCAACGCAATAAAGAACTATTATTACTAATCTAATACTACAACATAAAAGCCCACTTCTACGAGTAAGCTCTAGAACCCACTGAATCAATCACTAAACCACACAGTCATTCCTCCGTAGTCCCAGAGCAATAAACTCCAGAAATTCAGAGCAGAACGCAGTAAGTTTAACTGCAATTTCCAAGCAAAATGTTCCCTACAATTTTCTAAATCTTAAATCAGCTCAATTCAAGGCTGATGAACTTGTAAATTCCAATTTCCGACTAAAGCGATAAATTCTATAGCACCAGCATAAACAACCAAAATGAAAGTAAGAAGCAGCCCATCAATGGCTGACACGGCTGCCGCAACCACCACCACAACCAACACCTTCGCTACCGCCACCAACGCCAAAGACATCGAGAAGCTTTGAAGCAGACCCGACACCGAAAGCACCTTCAATTCTTTTTTGTTCGTGTTCACTCACCTCAAACAACCCCAAAAAATTTCGCATAAACACAACTTTTGCAAGAAAAATCTGGAATTTTCTCCATGCAAGAAAAAGTTAGTGTTTGTAACTGGAGATGGAGCAAGGAAGAAGGTGATATTTTTTGTAATTATAATGTGGTTTCATTGGTTGGTTTAATTGTATCCTGGCCGGCATATTAGCACCTAATTGGTTGGTTTCATTATTCAAGAATTGATTTTAGCGTATGCTACTTCGCTCACATTCGAGCCGACACTATCAATGGCGTTGCGGACATTTGCTAGGAATACGCGCTCTAGGCTTTTGCCTCTGCTCTCTTCCACTTCTCGTCTGCATTCTCATGCTACTAGCTTCGGTACGTTTTCCCTTTTCCTCCCTTCCTCTCTGGTATGTTTCAGGTTCATTGGTAATATTGGTCTTTGGATGAATAAAATGAATTTTAGTGATAATAATTTGGAATCAGCAGGTTGTACTGAAACTGGTAAGCAATTTTTGCTCTTATGCTGCCATCATTGGTTGTGGTGTAATGCCGTCATACTGTTTTCAGCTTCTAGTAAATGGCATTGAATATTCCGCAAACCATACTTTTAAGTATATGTCTAGAGAACTGTGTTTTCTGCAAGTGATACTGTCTTTATTGATTGTGCTTTATTTTTCCAGTAGAAGTTATGTTAAAGAGAGTGATTAGATATATTTATTTCTGCTTTAATTATTTCTTTTGTCGTTGATTGGTTTGATATTCGTAGATTTCTATTCCATAAGATATATTGGAACAAGAAGCAAGAATGAATGTGCAAACAGATCTGTTTTGTGTGTATCAGCTATTTCTTACGGGATGATCATTCATTGTGGTTTTTTAACATCACTAGATGCACAACATTATTTGATATATCAAAAGTATATGAGGCCGTATGATGTTTCGTGGTGCATCCTCTCTTATTTTGTGCATCTTTAATTGACACATTTTTGTTGTAGTTGTAAAACCAATACAATTGTCTCACTGATCTCTCCCCCTTTATAATAATTGTGAAGCAACTGGGTGTCTGGTGTGTTTCTTTTTTGGGGTTTTGGTGATTGTAGTACCATGGCCCTCTATAGTGAGGGCCTCTTGCATTGGCTATCTATAACTGTTGTCTACTATGTACAACATTCATCTGGGCAATCCTGTATTCAGTTTAGTAGATTGATCCGCAATTTCTCTTTCAGGTTTCAAGGAGGTGCCTGAGGAGGAGAAAAGTCAGATGGTTGGAAATGTCTTTACAAGTGTTGCATCAAACTATGATTTAATGAATGACTTAATGAGTGCTGGCCTACATCGGTTATGGAAGGATAGGTTCGTTTCTGTTCTTAGTGGACTAGTCACTGAATTTGCTTATGTATACAGTGCGATTGGGTTAGGGAATAGGAAGGAAGAAGATTAAGGCCCCCATTTTCCGTTGATTGGATATTGAATGGGGTGAGGAAAGGGAAGGGATCCATTATTTTATCCACTTTAAATGAATCGGTTATTTGTTTATCTTCTTCTAATGTTAGAATAAATTGTAAGGAAAATGCATGTTCACTCTTTCCCTCCCTCACCTTCCCTCTATGATTGCATAACAAATGCATTTTTAGCGTTCATGGTTTCTCTTCTTTCACATAGATCACAAGCCTGTATTTGTCCTGTCAGATTGGTAGAAGAATTGAATCCATTCCCTGGAATGAAGCATCTTGATGTGGCTGGTGGGACAGGTCAGTTCTCATGTTCTGACCATTTGAGCTGTTATTATAAACCGTAACTAAATGCAGTTGTTGTATAAGCCATGTGAAATTATGGTGACATTTGCATAGCAAGATCAAGATCAAGTCAGATAAAGGAATTGTACATGCTTCTGTTGTGTGGAATTAGAATCTGTTACAAATTAATTCTTGTGTTGTTGACATCTCGACTGATTTTTGTGGGATGATTCATAATATCAGCACTTCCAATCTAGTATATGTTGAAATCATAACATTGGACAATTGAATTTTGTTTCACCAATCTGTTCTATTGTAATTTTTCATTAGACATTTTGGTTTTCATTTAGAAATCACAGAATATATTGCTCTATGCATAACATGTCACTAATTAGCATTAGCTTGAGCTCTAGGTTGTGTCCATTTTATTGATCTGAAATGTCTAGATCACTGATTATTGTTACCATTATTGCTGTGATTATATCACTAATATTTTAATCTCAGAAAGTGTTGTTCTAGTTTTATATACTTGCTCAATTTTTTAATAAGTGACATAGAGAGAAAGTGGAGGAATACCAAGGAACTTAGAGAGTGAAAGTTGGGACCACTTATGTAACCAATCAAATTTGAGTATTGGATAAAGTGAGTAGGTGAAACAATTAAATGATGGCAAAGGTGTAATTAAGGAGAAGTCTTTTTTACTACTTTGAGCTATGTGTCACTTATTATGATAATTCCTTAAAAGGAAAACGTGTCACTTATTAAATAACGGAGGAAGTATTAATTAATTAGTAACTAATGATATTAATTTTGATTAAAAAGCTGAAAATTTCAGCTTTATGAACTAAATATATTTGTCAGACTAAGCTTTTCTGATTTTTGAACTGAAAGGTGTAATCATAAGTTGTAAAGAATTTACTTTTTGTTTACTATGTTTTAGTCTTTTCTTATGCAGTGTTTACATGTTTTTGTGCCTATGTGGGGAAAACATCAATAGCATCTTTTATCAAAAAGAAACATGATAACTTAAATAAGCACCTATATTATGAAGTTGAACTGTTGAAGGCCCCAAAAATTGGCAATGTGTCTAAAAGGCTCAATGTGGCCTTGAGACTGAATAAGCCCTTTGTACTATAAGGTGGCTATAGCTCTCTGGCTGAGGTGGTTTGTAAATTTGGGCTGGACTGGGTATGTAATGAACATGTGCATTAGGATCAAATGTGTAATGATCTTTTTCTGCTAAGGTCTCTAGGAGAACAACTTTTTTTTTCTTTCTTTAGCTTCACATCTCAATTTTATGAATTTGCACCTTAGGAATTACCTGAGGTGAACCGTTTTCTATTAAGAAATATGGATACTTTCACCATCAACTAAGAGCAATATTCATGACTAGTGGATCCCAAGTATCAAGAGGGAAGGCAGGGTGTGGCACCTAATTTGTAGTAATTTGGTTCAGTAAATGTGTTTCTGGTCCTAAAAATATATTTTGATTTCTGTTGATATCTGTCTGAAACGCAGTGGCATTTTGTTAATATGGCAGGTGATGTTGCTTTCAGGGTTCTGGAATCAATTAAGCGCAGATCATTGCAAGGTGTATCTGAAGATTATCTACAGGAAGAAACTAATATATATGTTTGTGATATCAACCCAAATATGTTAGATGTTGGTAAAAAGAGGGCTTTGGAAAGAGGTGAAATTATGAACTTTCTATAATAATTGGAAAACTTGTCAAATAAATCCTAAGTTTGAGTTGTCTTCCCATATTAATTCCATCTTTCATTTATTTATAAAAAATATTTTGAGCCTTGTGTAATAATTGGAAAAATTGTCTAATTAAATCCGAAGTTTGAAGTGGCTTCCTATATCAATTCCACCTTTCAATTATCTATAAATAATCCCAAGTTTTGGGGTCATCTTCCATAATTGAGCCCTGTATCTGCAACTTGTTTAACCGGTCTCATTTCTCTATCCTCCCCCTTCCGTGCCTATTGTCCTGCATCACTTTTCTCCTCTCTCTTCGCTCAAACCCAACAATTTCCAGTACCAATGATCACGACCATTCTGAAACCCACTCCATTCTTACCACTGCCAGTCCGCCATTATAGCTTCCCAAGGACTCCTTATCTCTCCTCCCTTTCTTCATTCTTTATTAAGACTGCCACACCATAAACATATTCATATATTCCACTCAACCAACTCAATTTCACCAAAACCTTAAACCAAAATCACAAGAATCATGTCTTTGTGAATTATAGGAAAAAACTTTGATTTTAAAATCTGCATTAGACAACTCAACTAAATTGGAAGAAACAACCACATAAAGAGGTTGAGAGTGGAAGACACGGCCATATATAGAAGTTGTGTACAGAAAACAATAAGACCTCTAATGGAGATATCTTCTTCTTTTTTAGGCTTGTTCTTTTACATGTGAAGAAAAGGGGCTGGTTCACTCCTTTTGTCAAAATCGATTAGTAAAAAACTATAATCAGCAGGTAGCTACAATGGTTTTGGTGGACATAGTTGGTAGGCCTTGCTGGGGGTTAGAGAACATAGCATGGGAAAGGGCATGAGTTTTTGCAGAAAATGAGAAATTGGCAGAGAGGTTGTTGCAAAGCTATGGTGGTGGTAGTATGGTGATTTGACTAAGGTAGAGGGATAGAGGCTATGGTGCTGGTTGACAGAAAGAAAAGAAAGAATGTGTTAAATTCTTTTTACATATTTTGGCAAATGAAACGTGCCATGTGGCCTATTGTACTTGTTTAACCGATTAACTTTACATTAGGGCCGATTTGGGAAGGTAACCCCTGAACTTGGCATCAATTTTAAATAAATCAAAGTTGCGATTAATATGAGAAAATACCTGATCAGGATTTATTTTGACAATTTTTCCTAAAATTAATCAGTAAATTTCCAATTGTATCTTCTCTTTTTCCGTTGTACATGATCTTCTACAAACTGCCTAAATTATTGAATTGTCTTTCATATTTCTTATCATTGAAGATGTCAAATTTGGTTTCACCGAGTGATAGGCATAGTTCGAAAATACGGTTTCGGTCACGGTCGCGGTAACGGTCACGATGATGCGGGAACGGGGATGATTTGGTAGTCGTATCGCTGAATATTGGCTTAAACCATGAAATATCCCTAAAACCTGTCTAAATTTCGGTTTTTTTACACCTTCACGATGCGGGTAATATCGGTACGTTAGATTTGAAAACCTCTATGACAAGGGCTATACGATACGATGCGGCCTTGTTTTGACACCATGGTGATAGGTGAAGCTTATCTTAGTGAACTAGGCTTTAGCTGAGTTTAAAAGTTACCTTGACGAATGTTCTTCAAGTTACACTTGCTTTTGTTTTCATGTCTTCATGTCAAGTATGACTCCAACTTCCTTTTAAGTCTATTTTTGAAGTGAAACTGGCATAGTGTATACCTCATGAAGGAATAATGGCTTGTTGACTAGTAAAGCTCGTTCATGTGTCTTTTTTTTCAAAATATATGTTTCAGCTCGTATTTTGAGTCTTACTCTTTTAATAATATAATCGAGCTCGTATTCTTTATGCTCAGCTTATCCGTCAAAGAAACTTAATTAATGGTTCAAGGTGAGCTTAAATTCTGAATAAACTAACATATACAAGCTGTAGTAAGGCTCATGTTTGACAAGTCTACTATTCCACTTTGACCTACGCTTGTTACTCACTAATCTTTCCTGTCTGCCCCTTTCTTTTTATTGTGAGTTTTAATGACGTAATCTTTGCGAATACTAAAGGTCTTAAAGAAGATAGGTCTCTAGTATGGGTGGAAGGAGATGCAGAAGCATTGAAGTTTGAAGATAATTCAATGGACGGATACACTATTGCATTTGGGATCAGAAATGTCACCCACATAGAGAAAACTCTAGCAGAAGCATATAGGTAAGTCTGCTCTTATATTAAAGCCTATGGATGTAAGTACAACTTTTAATCTTTGTTCTTTTCACCTGTATTAAAAATAAATCTGGAAATTACAGCTATTTAGCTTTTCTATCATTTCTTTATATCAGGGTACTCAAACGTGGAGGGCGATTTCTTTGTCTTGAATTGAGCCACGTAGAAGCTCCTTTTTTCAAGCAATTGTGAGTATCTTTCACCTTTCGACATCGTATCTGCCTAAGGGCAATAAATAGAATTTGTGCTGTCATGATTTTACACTCTTTTGCTGTTTTATTGCTGTGTTTTTTCTGGATGTGATGATTTATCGTCTGTTCATTTATCAGGATTTGCTCTTGTTCTTCTCCTCTTTGTTGTTGTTAATATTGTTCTTTTTTCTGTTGTTTATTGTCTTCTTTTTGCTAACTTCATTGCTATAAATTTTATAATCAACTTTTTTGTTGGTTCTATTTTTTTAGGGTCATCATCACTACTACTACTAAAATTATTATATATATATGTAAGATAAACCTGGGAAGCTCGGACTCGGCCACCACCCCCGCGGCCCCGCCGCATCAGTGTCGACACGACACGGGTGCGGACACGAAATTCGGGTTGGACCTTTGGGGGGAGAAAGTGGACTCGGCACTTTAGGGTTTCAAAAACTTGGCTTGAAAATTTTTGGGGCTACCGATGCTTTTGCAGAGAGAAAAGAGAGAGAGGAGAGAGAAAAGTGCATGACTTTTGTTCTTCTAGGAACTGTCAAGACTTCAATACTTTAATGGTTGAAGCTTTCAATACTTTAATACTTTTTTCTCTTTCTTTCCTGTCTATACTTTAATGATTCAAGCTGTCATACAGTACATTCATTATTTCACCTCACCATATACATCCTTGTTATGTGATTTGTAGAATATACAACGTATTTAATACTTTATGCTTTTTTTAAGAAATTAATTACTGAAAAATAATTATAAAAAACTAAAAATATATTTCAGATACAAATAATTAATTCAATATTTTTTCACTTGTCGTGTCCTCGAGTCCATATTCAAAATTTGGACACTTAACAAACGAGTCCGCGAGTCCTTAAGTTTAGAATTTCCCGTGTCCGACCCTCGGACCCGTACCCGAGTCCGAGCATCCTAGAGATAAACACATACTCCCTCCGCGCTTTTATAGGTTTCCTGTATACTCTATTGGTTAATTCATAAATAATTGTCCCGGTACCTTAAATGGAAAATGTACCCCACTCAGTCCATGTGATGTGGGTCCCTCCATTATCTCTCTCTCACAGTCTTTTTTGTTGGTTCTATTTTTATAGGGTCATCATCACTATTACTACTAAAAATTATTATATGTATATGTAAGATAAACACATACTCCCTCCGTGCTTTTATAGGTGTCTTGTATACTGCATTGGTTAATTCATAAATAATTGTCCTGGTACCTTAAATGGGAAATATATCCCACTCAATCCATGTGATGTGGGTCCCTCCACTATCTCTCTCTCACACTCTCTTTATATTCATGTGATCTGTGGCCAACGCTAATCGTCTCTCTTTCTCTCTCTCTTACTCGATCAATATTCTGCACTTTTCTTCAAAGGAAATTTTTTTATACTTTATTTAATCTACTAAAAAAGTCGACACTCCTCTACCATTTGCTCTAAATATATGCCCAAACCTAACAAGACAATAAGTTGAGGACGAATGGCGTAATAAATTTTGCAACTACTTACTGTCGTCTCAAACTCTCAACAAAGCCTTAGTCCCAATATGATTTGGGGTCGGCTAACATGAATCGTCATAGAAATCGTCACTTTGATCCATAAAACTACTTACCGTCTTCTAAAAGTATAAAAACTACTCCCTCCCAGTAGTCTGAACACTTTCCTTTTATGTTTGTCCCACATTAGTTTGAACACTTTCATTTTTGGCATGGTCCCACTATTAATGTATTTTTTTTTTACAGTCCTTTAGCCCACGCTCTACCTTTTATCAATAAAAAGTTACCCAACTTTCTCTCTCCTCTAATAAAACATACTCCCACCAACTCCTATCACATCTACTCTTTAAATAAAAAAAATATTTGATAACCACACTACACCTTATCACATTAAAATATATGTCCCAACAAGAGTTCAGTTCTTTCTTGGCAGAGTATTTTAATAACATCTAAAATAAGAGGATTCCTATTTAATTTCAATATTATTATAAATATGGTTTTTCATTTATTTCATTCTTTGGATGATATACAAATTCAATTATGTACTTTCTCAATAAGTCTCATACTTTTCGTATTTCGATGTCTTCGAAATAAGATTTACACTTTTATATCTGGTAATTTTTACTTTCCACTCCATCACATTAACCTCTTTTTCTTAGCATTCTAACACTTTTAACTCTATCTACCATCAAAATTGCTTTACTTATGTTGACATTTATTTTTAATCTTCGTGTCAAACCAAAATGTGAGGCTTCGGATAGAGGATGCATCAGTGAGGTACTGAGGTTAGTGGAAGGTTGAAATACGGGAATTGTTAGAAGAAGTCGAGGGAGGCTGAAGATGCTTGGATGAAGGGTGTTAGAAACGATATGATTATTAGGTTTGGAGGAGCATGTAGCACTTGATAGAAGAGAATGGAGGCAGAAGATCCATGTAAATGACCATGGGAGATCAAATCTTAACTCGTGCAATCAATCTCAATCTATGGGATTAAGGTTTTGACATATTGTTATTGTTGCACATGTTAATAATAAGATTAATTATGGAGCATTGATTTTTGCTGGATTGTAATTTTGTTGTCAAAACTAATCTTTGCCCATCAACACTGATATTCTCTGTCTTTTTAATACTTTCACTTTTTTAAATGGCATGAGTTTGAGTTATAAACAGAAAAAGTATGATTACCTTGAATCCATGTGATGTGCTAACAGTAAGAGAGAGATGGTAGAATTATTGGTTGACGTGATAGATAAGTAGCAGAAGTATTGAATAAAGTGAAGGTACATTAATGGGTCTAAACTTGCCAGAAGGAATGGTAGAAGTATCTAGTAACAGAGAAGTAGCAGAAGTATTGAATAAAGTAAGAGGCAGAAGGTACATTATTGGGGCCTAAATCTACCAGGAAGAATGGTAGAAGTATTTCTAAAAAAACAAAGTATATGTATGGTAGACCTTGGAAGTACTAGAGAACATGGAGAATTTACTTATCAAAACTAATTTTTACTGATGAATACTCATTTATTCTGATTAAATATGGTTTTTACTAATCTAAATTGATTTTTGCTATTTGAAAAATTGATTGAAATGTATTTTGCTGATTTTATTGTTAGCTTTTGAAAGAGCACGGCCTTAGTGCTGAAGTCAGTGCAGTATGGTGATTAATTCAGTTTGTATTGTTGTTTACATAAAAAGGATCCTTTTTGAGATTAGAGAGTACCTACCCTTGAGCTTCACTAGTCCGGCTGACAGTTCCTATGCTATATACCAAGTAGTACTTGGTGTAATGGTTTGGTTTGTATCTCACAACCTTGAGGTTGTGGGTTCAAACCCCACTAGAGGCACTTTGAGGGTGGGGATTTCCCCTTACCGCTCCCCCCTACTCCCAAGGGGCGTTGCCTGCAAACCCGGGCCGAGTTGACCTGGGGGAGGTTCCGGTCCGGTTAGGGTGTCTTCTCCTTACCTTAAAAAAAATGTTTATATATATATATATAGAAGTGAGTTCATATGAGAATGCATACTTATATGAGAAATGAGAATGAATTTTACACGCTATAACTCTTATGAATAAATGATGTAATTCTAATGAGAAAGTGATGTAACTCCAAAAACAAAATATTTGAAAAAAAATTCAAAAAAAAACAATTTTTTTTTTGAATTTCAAATTTTTTTAGAGGGATATAACTCTAATGAGTAAGTGTTGTAACTCTAAACCAATCGTGTGGTTGAGATTCATTCTCATTTCTCATGCAAGGAGCATTCTCATGTGATCTTGCCTCTATATATATATAAGTAGTCCAGGAGCCACAAGGAATTGCATAAAGTATTGATTTAGAGCTCAATGTTAGGACAAAGGTCAATATACTCGGTAAGCATGAATAATTTCACGGAAGAAAAAGGGATCTATTACTCAGTGAGCATGAGCCTTGTAGAAAGGGATTGGGAATAAAGATAATCATTACTGAGTATCGTAGATAATGCTTGTGTTTTGTGTTCATATCTTTTTCTAATCATTGTGTTTTGTTGTGGCATTCACTATGCAGTTATGATTGTTAAAGATTGCATTTATTATGCAGGTACGATCACTACTCATTTTCCGTCATTCCATCTGTTGGAGAGCTAGTTACAGGAGATAGAGAGTCTTACAAATATCTGGTTGAAAGTATTCGTCGCTTCCCTTCCCAGGTGAGAGCGTCTTATATCTAGCAATTTCAGTTTTAGGGAGGAGTATTGAAATGTTTTTCCAGCCTTTTTTTATAAGTAACTGTCTATCATTTGGGATCTATGCAAGATGGTAAGAATAGCTATCTAACTAGAATGAGAAATAGTATAGCGTGGAAAATGATGTACAATATAGTCATAATACTCTTAGCCAACATACAAAAAATTGAAAAAGAAGAAGAAATATAAACAGTATCGACACAATAGACTTGATGCGAGTGCTAAAAAATACTTCCTCCGTTTCAAAATAAGTGCAACATTTCCTATTTTAGGAAATGTCATAATAAGTGCAACATAGCTTAAAATGGAAAGTTTTTTCTTTTTATTTACAGAAATGCCATTACTTAATTATGTAACAACGTAATTAGCTCATCATCTGCCAACCTAAACAAAACTAATAATCAACCCCCAACTCCCTCACTCATCTCAACCAACCCCCCCTCTAAACCCACCACTCTCTCCTCAACTCAAACCATCCAACCCCTTCTTCTCAACCCTACCCACCAACCCAACACCACCAGCGCCAACCGGACACCACCAACGCCAACCGGACACCACCAACGCCAACCGGACACCACCTCCAGCGCCAACTGGACACCACCTCTAGCACCACCAATCTCACACCACTACCAGTGCAATTCCACCACCACCCACCAGTACCGCCAATGTCCTCTCCTCTCTCCTCCCTCCTCTCGCCTTTCTCCAGATCTGATGTCGTGTTAAATCTTTCTTTTCTTCTTTTCCTCCAACTCCTCCAGATCTGTTAGTGGTTGATGCGTTTTGGAAATGGGAAATACAAGGGTTTTTATATCTACAGTGGAGGTGAATTTTGGAAATGGTGGTTGGTACGTTTCTAAAATGGCAAATGTTGGTGAATTTTGGTATCGCCTTCCCCAGATCCAATGGTGGTGAATCTTGGAAATGGTGTTGAGTTTAGGAAATCGTGATTTTTCAACAGTGGTGTGGTTTTGGCTGGTGGTGGAATAGTGCTGGTAGTGGTGTGTTGCTGCTATGGTGGTAGTGGGGAAAGACAGAGGATGCCGGTGGTTGTGGTTGAAGCATTTTTGCAGTGGAAACTGTGGTTGGTGATTCTTGTTTGTGGTTGGTGGTTGGGCTGGGGAAGGGTAAGGTGTTAGTTTCAGGGGTGGGGGAGGGGAAATGGGGATTGGGGTTTCGGTGCGCAGGCCGGGGGAAGAGAGAAAGAAGTTTTCCGGTGTTGGTGGCGGTGTTGTGGTCGATGGGATGTGGAGGGTGTTGGGTGTTAGTCTAAAGTTGTTGGGCAATTAGTGTAGATATTTTATTTTATTAGGTTGCCTAATTACTCATTTAAGTGTGGTTCCAACTTTCTCTCTCTAGATGCCTTGATCTGTGTGCCACTTCTCTATGTTGGACTTATAAGAAACGGGGGAAGTATCTAAGAAAACTAGAAGCAGTGATAGTGTCATACAAATTTTGCTCAGGAGCTGTCGTAGTTGTGATCCTTTCTAGAAGATGGCCTTTGTCCATCCTATTTATAGGTTGTAAACTTGTAATCTGTTATTCACGCAAAAAGACAAGCTGGTAATATGCGTCAATGAGTGATTAAACAGTGATCACTTAGTACATTGCTATGTTTGCTTTCTGCATTCCTTTTGTGTAAAAAAAAAGAGATTATCACATAATGAATGCTCTTTTGATGTTTACAACTGTTGAAAATACCATGCTGCCTCTGGACTAGTGGATATTCCTTGAGACCATTAATTCAAGGCTTCAAGCTAAAGGTTATGAAAATGGCTATGGATATTTGATTTTGCAAGAAGCGACGAGGAAATATTGTAACTTGAAGGGTTATATGTGGAGAACGGATAGGTTTTTCTCATACCCGACAAAAATGAATAACCCAACTAATACTCATAATAATGTAGTAGGATAATCCAGGGTCGATCCCACTAAGAGAAGGTTATTTTAAGATAGACTTTATAATAGTGACAAGACTGAAGAAGAAATAGATACGAGGGATTATATCTAAGACTAAAATAACAAATAAGAAATCGAATAATAATTTTTTTTAGTTTTGTATTACCACTAGCATGAATCAATACAAAGATAGATCCCTATCCTCAAATATGTAAGCTATAACGCTCAAAGGAAATATGCGCCGTTTATAATACCAATAACCTCTCTGGAGTGCTAATGACTTCGCTAATATGCAATCATACCAATCGATAGAATCATAGGAACCATCTCATAATCTCTAACAGCTGCTCCAACCCTTTCCTCCTTATTTAGAAATCACCCAAGATTACCCAAGGCTCATCAATCTTATCACACAACAAACCAGCATCCTTCCACAATAACTCTCTTATAAACACATACACAAACAAGCAAAATAAATCAAGCTTACCACCAACAGACTCCACATAGCAGTGAATCATGTGCATTGTAACTAAGATAACAGTAAAATGAAAACTCAAAGGGTTCCAAGCAACTACAATCCTACATCCAGGGTGATGACTAGCATTAGAGCAAAAACGCCAACCCGATAAAATGTTTTGATACATAATCCCCATTTTACTAGCCTTAACATTAGTCTCCACGAGACTTAACTAGTCCAACGGATTTAATGTTAAGAAGCTTCTTCACCTCTTTTTGCTTCTTAGGACAACTAATCCCTTGAATGTTCCAGCACAAAAAGCTATCCATTGCCAGTAGGAGATTCCCCTCTCCTAACCGCAACTTCATCCACATATTCACACACCACTTGACCCACAATAACCTCTTCAGGATTTACTCATATCCAATGCTGCTAAAGAGTTTTCAGCCGTCATAGTCTTCATAGGAGATCTTATGATTCTTATCTGCCTAGCCTTATACTTGGCAGCCTGAAAACCATCCTATGCAACCATCACCTCTGCTTGAGAAGGACTGGGTCTAGCAACCTCCTCAGGCTTAACTCTCCATTCTTTCCTACCCTCAGCCTTCTAACGATGACCCAATTGCTTACAAACTGCACAAACAACTGGTTTCCATTCATAATGCACATCAAAAGATTCCATCCATAATTCTAGAGCCCAGACCCTTCTCATTGACAAACATGATCTGGTTACGGAACTCTAGATCCACCTTCACCTCCAATAAAACTCTCACATACTGTAAATTATCTCGTTTTGCAGTTGCTCGATCCACCCTCACAAACTTTCCAATGTGAGCAACAAGTTTTTTTAAAACAATTGGCTCAATTTTGATGTTCTTCCTACTTGGATACAACTTCTGTTGGCTTGAAATCTGAGCAACAAGTTTTTTTTTAAACGACTGGTTTCCATTCATTGCTTGATCTAAAGTCTAAACTCTCAATATTTTAGCTTTTGTCCCCCTTACCTGAACTTCACATTAGCCTAGCTCTAGTCTGATCTACCAATATAATATTGTCTGTAAACAAATTACACCATGGTATCATGTCCTGGTTGCACCCTGTTGGTTCATTCGAGACACTTGTGAAGAAGAATTGACTTGATGATGACATCTAGTCTAATCGTGATACCTCGGCATGTCCACAGGTACATATGCTTGCCTAGGGTAATATTCTTATGCGGTATATCATTCTTTTCATTACCCACCAAAGAATGTCTCTTGATGCCCTGCTATAAGCCCTCTCCGTGTTAGAAAAATCACTTCATTACTTATAAGATTGGTGGCTTCTTTGGTTGATGATTATGAGAACTGATATCTGTACATTTCTTGAATATATGCTCTTTCACTTTCTCACACAATTTCTTGGTATGACTTGTAAGCTTTATCTCTCAATGATTTGAGCAGTGTCGTGCATCTCTATTGCTCTTATAAATAGGTGTTACGTAAGCCAATGTGGCCTATGATTTGGAATGGAGTATAAGTATAATATATACTTTATACGCAATTCTTCTAACCCGTCTTTATTCAGAGCTTAAGATAGGGTGTTCAGCACAATTATACGCCACAATACTGAAGATTCTTTACCTGCTTGCCACTCTTCTGCCATGATAAGTTTATCATTTATACCCCCTAAAAACGCAAGTTGAAGTTCTCAGTCCCACTCTTTGTTGGGTTTGGGGTCTCTAAGACCTTAGAAGTCCATATTTGCATTGTTAGGTGCTCAGACACCCAAGCCCTGGATTAGTTAATAGCTCAATTTCCAACATCTCTCTGTTTACTTCATTCACTGTCATATATATAATATCTTAAGCATCTGGACAAGTTTATTTTATTAGCAGGAAGCTACACTCTGCAAGGTCATGAAATTATGAATCATACACCTGCAGAAAAATTTCGTGATGGACTGCTGGCATACTTGGTATAATGTAAATCCCTCGAGAAAAGTAACCTGATCAATTCTTAACTACCATTATGGCCATGCCTGTTATACAGCTGTCAGTTCTATATTTGCAAAATGCTACTACACATTTTTATTTCTAAAGTCTCCTTTGAACACACATTGCAGGACAAATTTGCATCAATGATAGCAGAAGCAGGTTTTCAGAAGGTAGAATATGAGAATTTAGTTGGCGGAGTGGTTGCCATCCATTCAGGGATGAAAATCTAGGTATTTCATTTGCCTTTACATCAATTACTTGAGTTTTAGTTCAGCTAAAAGGAGTCATAATATATATGTTTCCGAGTTGGCATATGGAAGTATTTCTTCTTGTCTCAGCTGTCATAAATCACAATTACCTCATATTAGTCATACTACCTTCATTTCTAAATACATGCACCATTTGTTTTTGGCACAAGAACCAAGGGTGAGAAGAGAGAGTGTTGTAATTGCATATCTTACCCATAATATTATGTAGTTTAAGGAGGGGGTAGTATTATATATTACTTATTAGTACTATTATATTATGAAACTTTACTAAATAGGGAAACACTGCATGTATATAGAAACAGAGGTAGTATAAAGCAAAAGTCAAGAACTTGTGTATAATTATACTGAAACCTTTTGGTAGGCTGGTAACAATGCAGTTCGAAATAACTTTGGCGCGTAGTAGAGAATCCAGAACCCAAAATTGCACTAAATACTATACTTGAAGGCCAGAGGCCCGAAGCCATGCTTCAGAGCTTCTGTTAAACATACCAGGTGGAAGGAGCATCAAGGTGAGACAGAAAAATTACCGCAATGGAGCTCATTAGAAAATTGACTACGAGACCAGTCTGCTTAATAATGTTGCAGTTGCCAAAGTTCTATCTTTTTTTTTATCAGAATTTGAACCCTTTTTCAAGCACAGTAGCTGATTGTTCTTCTGTTTGAGCTTAAGTTAATGGATCCTACAATGATGACGACTTGCTAACCCTCAAAAAATAAAAATAAAAGATGACGTCTTACCAACCTTAATTAAATAAAATAAAGTGATGATATTATTGCATAATCTGTGTGCTATATTGCTCATATAATGTAAGTTGTAATACTAAATATTAGTCAACATGACTTTCAAGTCCTTCACATCATACATGACCTCTTTTTTTTAGCTGCAATATTGACCTTTTTGGTAGTTGGATTAGAATAATCAAATGTTGCATTTAAAAAATAACGAGGCAGTATGAGATCTCTCCCTCCCTTTTTCTCCCTCCCTTTTTCTCTTATTATTAGAACTCATATTTCTCTCTCCGTGCGCTTGCTTTGTTTTACTTTTGAAAGTCAAGGTGGAGTTTTACTTTTGAAAGTCAAGGTGGAAGCCTGGCTATTAGTACAGTACTACTGTATAGTAAGATTTAGGTATAGGCAAAGTAATATTTATGATGTGTGTACTTTGTAAAACACTAAGTCACTAAGGGTTGGGTTCGCGTTACTTGGAACTTATTAGATGTGATTAACCCTAATTTTACCTTATATTTATGTCTGCTTGAACTTAATCATCCCTGAATATTTGATTTTCAAGTGGAGAGAATGTAGGAGTAAAACTACATTTGGGCGTTTAATAGATATAAACCTTATGTTGGCTGCATCTCTCGTTTTGTTCTTTCTTTCTGCCTTTCTGGTGTACCTATTTCTAAATACATGTGGGCGTATTATTTACACGATCCTTTGCAAGCGAGTAATATTTGATGCGGGTAGCCATGTGAGGTGTGCTGGTATATTGATAGTTTATTCTGTTGGGGATGATTCTTCAATTCAAGTTCCTAGATGAAATGTGAGTTCGTACGAGTAAGACTAAGAATCTTTACTTGCCCTATTCAATGAATTACACCCAGTATATTGAATATAGTTTTTTGCTTGGATGTGGTTTGTTTAAGACTTGAATCAACCACAATTGTAAATGATGATAAACTAAAGTCTAGTTGGATTTTGGTAGAGCATGGTTTACTATGTTGAACTTTCCCTTGAGACAACTTATCCCTGCCAACAAATGATGGTTCAAGCTGCTAATTCTTTTCGTTAGTGCTATGAGGATGCTACTTCGTTCTATTCAGTTCCTGTGTTTGGACTGGACAAAGTGAATGCATACACCTATCTAAATTAGGTAATGTAAGGTAATGTCGGACCGATGTTTGGCTTCAAAACGTAATATGCTTTATTTGTTCCTCATTAATGAATTTGTCATTTTATATTTATGATATTTAATTAGTAAAAATTGTGAAAAGTTGATAATTTAAAAATATATATGTTGGCTCCCTTTAATAACATATTATATGATAACATATAGTTAGCATATAAATAGTGTAAAGTTAAAATGTTGCAATTACAAAAGAATATGAGGTAATATAAGAACTTGATATTAAGTAACAACTTTGTTTCTTGAACAATATGATTAATATAAAGAAATTAAGCATATCAAATTACAATATATACGCGCGTATTAGTGAGATTAAAATTCTATCTATGTAGATGATTTTAACTTCTCTCTATTAAGAAAAAATTCAAATAAATAATCCGAACTATCAATATTATACTAATGATAATCCTAGTTTGTCATTCTAATTTACCCTCGTCATAATGTTATATTTTTGTTAGGATGGATCCAAATTTCTCTGATTTAGGAGGTCAGAAGCATGATAATGGTAGAATTGATGTATTGTAAATCTTTTAGGAAAAATTGACACTATCAGTCTTAATTATGCTTCGGTTCACTTTAAACTGTTTTAATTTTTTATGATCTCATATCAACTTACTTTGGGGTTCAATATTCCATAATCGTCCTTTAGCTTAATTAAATTACTAAATAATTATGATGCATTAAATTCTTTCATTGGCTGGCTTTAGTTACTTTGAGTGTTATGTGTTTTGATTAATTGATTTAGCAAATTAATTAAGTTGAAGGATCATTTTAGGAAGAGAATCCCAAAGATGGTATTGCTATGAGTTGAGACCTTTTAAAGCAAAAGGTTTGATGATTTCAATGGAGTATTCTTTTAGAAACAATCTCTTCAGATCACTTTCGATTATCATTCATAGTACAATCATCATTCTTTGAACTCATCAAATAATACTAGTAAAATTCTTAACATCTTTTGAACGGGCAACAACACTAGAAGACCTCACTTTAGAGAACTATACACATTTATCATAGTGCCTTCATATGTGTTTTGAGTTCAATATATTTAGGCATTGTTCAATCCAATTTCAGTCATAAAACTTTAGTACAATTAATCCACAATCATATTCAATAATAAATCCATTACAATGACAAAAGTCTCTCAATTAGGATTAACCAACGAGAGTTATTAAACCACTTATGTACTAACTCATACTCCTGTATATAAATAATTTATACTCTTTTATAGTTCATGATTATTAATCGACATTTATCTCAACAATGATAACTTTTATCAAGCACAAACAACAATTACCATATGTCTCACTCTTAGAATTAACTAAGGAGAGTTAACTTCCATAACACACTCCATGTTCATTAATCAAATATTGATTAATGAAAACAACTAATTAAGGTTCATGTCATACCATCAGTTGAATTTCAATTAACACAATAAGAAACTAACCATTAAAGAACCAAAATTATGATTACATAGAACGAGTTGAGCTCATTTCTACTAGAACATTGCGCTAATAACTACTCGAGCCATCTTTAAGGCAATGCACAAGCTCATGTTTACTTACGTATTTAAACTCTGGCACTAACTTACTTTTGTGGCATTAATCAGCTAATATATCTCCATTTATCTTAAACTGAAATATCTTTTTACCACGACCTCAATGTGTTAGTCCCTGGTGCATATTATTGACAATGATTACTCAATCGTTTTTAAAACAACTTCCAGATCCAACCCAATCACATCCTTCATTTTAGCGTTCAAACCAACTTCATCCTCCACAAGTGAGGTTTGATTAACTCAACTCCTAATCATTTAATCAAGAAGTGGATAATATCTTCCTTTATAACCAACATAGGAGTGGTTTACTAAACTACTAGCTTTATTTAGTAAGTATTATTAAAAGAAATGAACATCTTAATTCTCTTTTAGTAAGTTATAGATAGTATTCTAACTTTACTATATTAAGTCGTTCATAGGATATTCCCTTATCATGTTAACTTATATATGTTCGCAGATGAACCTTGCTAATGAACTAATCTCCTCCATTACTTTAGCTAAGTAAACTGACAAAATCAATTCATTATTAGGGTGCAGATAAATAATCCCCCATTAACAAACTTATATTATTATAACTACTTAATTTCAATACTCCTCGCTTATAAGAGGATACCCATTGGATAATCTATGTTGTAGATCATGAGGAGAGAGAAGGAAAAATATAATAAAAAAAATAGGAAAGAGAAAAAAGAAAGGAGAGAAGGAAGATGATCAGATCATACCAACGATCCCAACAATAATGCTTGGTTCATTAATGAAAATGTTGCAGCAATGGACACATGTCAGCAGGAGATTGAAGGCAAAATCTTCCGCGGGCCCCGCATGTTTGAAATTGCAGCATCCACATTCAATGGTCACATTTACATCAAATTTTTGTAACCTTTGTTTTCGTAATATTTATGTGCTAAATACTTTTTTTTTAAAAAAAATTGTTTCACCTAGTTACATTTTTTTTGTCTATCAATAAACACCAATATTGAGTTACTTTCACCCATCAATAGTATTAGCTTAATCATCATATTAAGTGATTAAGTACATTATTAACATTAAATTTTGTTGATATTATTTAATTACAAAAACATGAATATTCTACCGTCAATCATCATTAATTGATTATTAAATAGTTCATAATAAATTAAAAAATAAGATGAAAAGGAAAGTGAGGAGAGAGAATATATGGTGGGGTATGGTAAAAAGTAGGAAAAAGAATATAAAGATCTAAAATTGTAGATCATCCATTGGGAGTAAAAGGATCATAAAAATTAATTGTAAATCATGAATGAGGTGGAAGAGAGATGAACTATTCAAAGATTTGATGATCCAAAATTATGGATCAACCATTGTGTATGCTCTAATTAACAATGAACTCAAACTACTAATATACTTGGTAATGTGAATACTATTTAAGGATTAACAACTTTTTATTAACATTAGAATCAAGAAAGATAGATTGTCTCTTATTAACTCATAACATTCTAATTCTTTAATTGTTAACTAATACTAAAGTATTTCTCATCTAGCTTAATTATATAAAACTAAATTACTTTTCTTAAATAAGAATTCCTTATGAGTCTACTCACAACTCTTTGATTCAAAGACAATAAAACTAACATATTCAATTCTATATTAATAACCTTCTAAGGATAATCATTTCTCTCCAAATAATTCTTGTATTGCATAACTGGATCTTATGATCTCAACAAAATGATATCAATTAATACCCATTATCATTTCTCAGTAAACATCTAATTAAATAAATTAATAGAAGTAATATCAATAAACATTTCTCGTATTCTTAATATGAACCATTCTATTGATCTAAGTGACAATCTCTAATCCAGGAATTAATTCCAATGGATTACTTACTATTCAAAATAGCTAAATTAAAGCTTTCATTAATCAAACTAAACCAACACATTTTACTAAACTAATTTCAGAACTTATAATAACAAATCTTTTTCCAACACTAATAACACTCCAACTTAATTTATCACTTAATTTGATAAGCCATTCAAATTTAAGTTTACCAACAACAATTAACAATCCAATAATTTAACACTTACGCAATCACCCAACACAAACACAATCAATTGAAAATAACAATTCACACTTAACAATAATCAAGTATTATTAACTTTAATCATTTAAAACTGAATGCAAGAATAAAAAGAACAAGGAAACAAGGGGAGAAGGGGTTAGTACCTTTAAGATAGGTCACAACAACAATAACACCTCACCACACCCAACGTTGGCAGGCGGACAGAGGGGGAAAAGAAGACACGACAACAGCGAAGGGCATGAACAACATCAGAATGGTGCTCGGCATCGGCAAGACCGTAACACAACAGCGCGCGATAGAGGAGAGAGAGAAGAGCAACATCGACGATGTATCACCGGCAACATAATCGCACAAAGCAACATCCACGAAACAAGAACAGCAATGCGGCAGCATGCGAGCAGCACCGCACACACATCAATGAAGAGAAGCATAACGTACCATGAGTTTTAGGCGTGGCTCCGACGACTGACGGACGATAGAGGAGGCAAGCGAAGCTGGGGAGCAAAGAGAAATATATGGGATGTGGTTTGAGAGGGAATACGGGGAGAGAGAAGGAGTGATGGGTTGGGGGTTTTCCGGCGAGAGAAAGTGAAATGGGTTTTGGGTTTTTGATCAACTCAATCTGTACATTGATAAAAATATTAAAATACAAGTGAGCCCATCTGCCTAGCTTCTATGACTAGGTTGTGGACTTTGGTTATTCGCGGACTCGCAATACATAGACTAGCAAGTTCATCCTTACACCCACTACTAGACGACATCAGACTAGGACTTACCACATTACTAACATTTGACTTACTAAGAACATCCAATTTCAGACAAGGACTTGACGCATTATGAACATCTGAGTTGTTGTTAGAAACACAAGAGCTTGAAGCTAGTTTTTTCCTTGATCTTTGGGAAGGATCATCAAGGAACCCATGTTTCCTCTTCATTCTTGCACGCAACTTGCCAATAACATCAAACTTAGGAAGAAAATTGGACCTTATCTTACGACTAGTCTTCAGGGTTCTCCTGGAGTTCCCAAACAATGATTGGGCTTTGCTACGCTTTTCTCATCCTTGAGATTCCTTGGAGGCTAATGAAAGATACCCACTAGCTGGAAGACTGGATGAAATAACTGGGCTCGTCTAGGCCAGCTGGGACCCACTAGCTGCTATCTCCTTTCCAATAATACCTGTAGACTTGGCCACCTCGCTTTCAATAAAGAAATCTTCACTATCCTGGAGAGCTAAGATAGGATTATCGACTTCACCCTCTCTATTAGGGCGACTATGCTCACTCATAGGTTCGCCTTGGACTATGGTTTTCCCCTTGGTGCCCTCCTTTGTGAAATTAGCAACTCGAATACGAACTACCATGTATGATCCTGATGTTGGATTATACAATTGCATGATTTCCCTTGCCTCAGTGATTTAATAATATTATTGGACAATTGTAATCAGGAGCCCGACCTTCTTTGGTTAGTAAACCGATATCTTGGCTCCGCCTGATTTGGTTTTTCATATTTGGAATCACTTTCCTTAACACACTTCATTTCAATATCATGATCTTCACCAACAGCTTGACCCTTATCTCCTTTAACCTGTAACAAGTTTAAATCCTCTCTAGTTGCCCCTTCCATCACCTTAGAAGAACATTCCCCTTCTTCTTGATGATGCTCCTTCATCTTTTTTCTTGGTGGCAGCGACACCACCCCTAATCCAAGTGGACGATCCTTCTTCTGCTCAAACAAACTCTTAACTTCATGTAATTTCTTTACAATCTCTTTATTTAATGGGTCAATATTAGAGGCTTGCACTAAATCCCAATAAGCTAAATCACACCTTCCTATCCCTTCCAATGCTTTAGCTCTTCTAAATAAGGCCTTCACATTGCATGGGTCAAAGCTTAGAACAACATAACAAAGAAGACCAACTTGATTAAATTCATTCTTTTTCAGTAAACATGCAGCTAGATTCAGCAAGATGCAGTAAGATAGTTCACAAAACCATAATGTTCTAATGCATAAAAGTATCTCCCTGACTGAAAAGGGAGTTTCCTTCTTCCTTCCATGACTTAACTAGCTCCAATGATGTCTTGGGACTGTCTAAATTAGAAACATAACTATTATTATCTGGACATAATTCATTGTCCTTATTGAGAAGCTCATGGAGCTCTCGCTTCAACCTCTCACAACCTTCTAAAGAAAACATATCTAAAAACCAGAAATGAAAATCAAAACCCAATTAACAGAGAGACCCCAACAAGTTGTAAAAAGGAACACAAGATTTAGAAAGAGAGCACCTGAGATCTAGGTATGCTGATAAACGAAAACCAATCTATGGTAGAAGACTCCTAAACTGACACTAAGTACCGATCGGACACCGCCGGGAAGATTTCGACGCTCACCGTTCGAGACGAGACACGCAACATGAAAGACTATATTGCACACCAAATTAGGCTAAAAGACTCTGTACGTATATGGTAGATCGCCGACGACCTAGATGCTGAAATTTTGAGGGGGGCGAATTGGGGAAGAAGTTTCGAGACTCTTGACAGCTCTATTACTTATCCTTTTTTTTATTAAAAAAAATGCATTTTAAGTCAGGATATTTAAACCGAGAAGAAATAAAATGTGGAACCGACTTTAGTTTTCTAATTTACCAAATACCGCTCAACTAATTGCACATAAAATCCAAAATATAAAATATTAATACTTTCATAAAATTGGCCGGCTATCCTGCCAGGCCCACGAACTGCCATAACCGCTTCTCGAACTGTGAAAACCGGTGTGGGTTAAAATTTTTCAGTCCGTAGACCAGCCCACCAAACCGTGAATTTCACGATTTAAACCTGAGCCGTAAAATTTCAGTCCAGCCCACTACGGCTTACAGACCAGCCCACCCAGCCCGCACCTGTTGCTACCTCTATTGTACACTAACTCAAGAAGCATATGTGGATAATATAACGTTGACGGTAGCCCACTTGGGAAAAAGAAGCTATAAGCCTATACTCCATAAAAAAAATTTGACATGTGGAAATGACTCACTAATGATGATTATGATGAAAGAATGTCCAGGGCGGCGTACTTTATTCATTTTTATACCACAGTCCATAGTATCAAAAACTAGAAAAGGATGAACGTATGACGCAACTTATCTGTTTTGAAAAGACTGGAAAAAATTACTTGAGAAAAAGGTAGAATAATAGTATAAAAAAAAAAGGTAGAATAATAACAGTGTTGTATGCAGGGAAAGTCTTAGCGTCTAGTTAGCGGAGTTTAGTAAGTACTAGCCTTTTGTGCACGTGATGCGTGCGATAATATTTTTAGGCTTAATACTAAGTCGTAAACAAATTGAAAATGCAAGTTAGTATTTAAGTTCACCTCTATTTTGTGAATAAGATTAGTCCATGTTCTTTTTATGTTGTCATTCATTTTTGTGATTTTGAATAGTTTTTTGTTTCTCAACTCTTATATGCGCATATTCTTTTATAATAAGTATGATGTTCTTTACTAAATATCGTCATGTTCTTTTTTTTTTTTTGGTTTTATTCATTTCTGTAATTTATAATATTTTTGATATGGATTTCAGTAATTTCTTTATGATCCCAAAATTGTAACCGAAAAGTATAATACAATTTCATTTTTTTTTTCCCTTGTCTAACTTCTAAATTTTGATTTCACAAATTGATATTTAGGAATTTTCATCATTTTAATTTTTCTCCTTTTCTAAATGTTCACACTTTGAATTTCAATTATATTTGAAAGGAATTTTAAGTTTTTCATACATAAATCTGATTTCGCATGAAATGGTCATTTTATTTTTTCTCCTTTTCTAAATTTGAACACTTTGAGTTTCAATTATAGGTGAAATGAAATTTCAAACCTTGCATACACTATCTGATTTCGCATGAAATGATTTTCGCAAATTAATGTAATTTTTTTTTCTGAAAATGGATTTTTGCAAAAGCTGTTCGCAAAAAGGTTTGATATTGTTTTGTTTTTCAAAATATAATTTTTAGTTTTTGTAAAGTTTCCTGATCATTTGAGTGGTTTGTGTGATTTTTAGAATGTGATTTTTCAATTCAATAAGTGATTTATAAAGTTTCCTCATATAAGTGATTTCTGAGTGATTGTTGAAAATTCATTTCCGGTGGCTTTGTTTGATCCCCATTTTGGTATTGAGATTCCTTTTGTAATTTAGAAAGGGAAGGGGGTAAAATAGTCAGTTCAAAAGAGGACACCGTTGCTCCCCCATTCCCTTATGTAATAGAGATCAATTCGTGACTATATATTGGTACTATTTTTATGTTGAAATGAAATTCTCTTTGCTTTCAACTTTTAACTTTATTCTTTAGTAATCCCCATTTATTATATATGTTAATTATGTACGCTTAGTGATTTTTGTTAAATGTTTGTTAATTGTGTAATCTAAGTTCGTTAATTATTGGGCACGAATTTGAGACGATATTAAATGAGCGATTTTAACCTTCTTTGAAAAAACGAACGCCACCAACCATCCTTTATGGATACGAATTTCGACAACCAATACGGTAATTTTTGAACACGAATTTAGAGACGATCTTAAATGGGAGATTTTGACCTTCAAAACTATTTTTTTTTTTTTGAAAAACGGACGCCACCAGGCGCCCTTTATAGACACGAATATCGAAAGACTATCAAAATGATTACTAATTCGATGATTTTTTGGCCCAGGTTTCAAGGCGATCTCAAACGAGCGACTTTGATAATCGAAACTACTTTTTCTAAAGAGGATGGACGCCAAGAATGTCCAAAGTCTGTTTTAAAGGTCGTATGATATAAGGCTTTTTTTAAAGTTGGTCTTTTGTACCATGAGAAACGGTTCGGGATTTAGGTTAAGTAGTGAGAACGTCTAGAACTCGTCTTCTCTTCTGTTCTAAAGAAGATATTTTAAATAAATTATTTTCCATTTTGAGTAATTATGACTATTCAAAATGAAGAAAACCACACAATTAACACATATACACATCAGTCCCTTTTATTTAAGAGGGTCAATATATCATTTGTATATGGTAGGTTTGAGCATTGAAGTTGCACTACATACCAATAATTGCAGGATTCGAATCCACGCACGGATCAAAACCGTCGTAGTTCGATCTTTTGTCTCACCTAAATGACAAATGCCACTAGGGATGAAAAGAAACGAAGGGAAAATAAGGCAATCTCTCCAATTAGTGATATCAAGTGGGTTGATATAATCACTCCAATTAGGGATTAAATAGGAAGGTTAAGGTAATCACTCTAATTAGTGATATCAATTAAGGGTATGATAATCATTCCAATTAGTGACACCAAATTAGGATCAAAATAATCCTCTAATTAGTTATTAAATAAGGATTAAGATAATCACTCTAATTAGTGATATCCATTAAGATTAAGATAATCACTTCAATTAGTGATACCGAGTTTAGATTCTAAAAGGGGTCTTAAAATGAGAAATTTCTTCCTAATTGAAGGCTTTTGGATTGATAAGAAATAGGAAATATTGACAGGAATAGTCACAACTATGGGTGTTCCACCATTTTTAGTCCCAACTTTTGATTAATCCTTAGTAGTCCCAACTTGAGGTATGTTTTATAATGGTCCGAGTTGAGTGGTGACCAGTTTACCTGGTTAATTTTTTTAATTTCCTTTTCTTGTTTTTCCATCTTCTTTCTCTCCCCTCTCTCTTTCCTCACTGCCACCCCTCCCCCTCCCTAGCCACCTTCGAAAGTCTAAGTATTGAATTAACAAGGAAATAGTAGTGGGAGGAGTGTTGTTGTGTAAGCCTACTTTCATTTTCCAGAATCCAAACCCTTGTGATTAATTCCTTATTCTGTTCGTATCTCAGTCGTCAGAGATTGTTATAAATCAAATACTCTCTCTCCTGATTTTGAGGATTACAAATTTCAATTGTTGTCAAAATTTCAATATGCAATTTCTCCACCCTTCTGATTTTAGGGATTATGAATTTTACAGTTTCTTGAATTTTGTTTTGATTTTTTGCTTTTGAATGTTTTATACGTCTCGACTGATAACTAGAGGATAACTCTAAGGCTATGTTCAGTTCACCTTATTTTTACTTATTTTAGATCTAATCAGATCAGATCAGAAAAATTAAGTTCAGATCAGATCAGAAAAAATAAGTTCAAATCAGATCATGCTTATATTTAAAAATCATTATACTGTTAAATATCTTTCATTGCATATTAGTAAAAATTATAATAATAATAATTACTCATTGGGATGAATCAAACAAGACTCCACATGACTATATTTTTTCTTATATATTGAGAAAAATCTAAAAGATAAGATCTTGTAATCAGATCAGATCAGTTCAGATCAGACCAGATCATATCAAAAAAAATAAGTTCAGATCAGATCATATCAGATAAGTTCAGATCAGAAAATTTCAGGTGAACTAAACATAGCCTAATGTCTTGCAATGTTTATAGTATATATGTCTTTATTTTTTCTCATTATGTTACAAATGGAACTCTTTTATCATAGTCAATTTAAATGAAAGATATGGAGAATTTTAAAAATGCAGCTGGTTGGTTATGTTAAATAAAGTTGGGTTAGTTGGGGAACTTGGTGAGAAGATACTTTCCATTTGGTGGGGGGTTTGAAATTTGAAACGCTTGATATATTTGCTTGCTGAGGAGTTAAGCCAATTTTTCATAAAAGTTTCCAAAAGCAATAAATATTCATATTACAACCAAATAGTACTTAAAAAATATTAAAATTGTTCTCGACGGGTTTCATGTTTTGATATCGATTTATAATATCATCCTTGCAAACATTCAAAAATAAATCTTTCTCGAAATTCGCTCAATATTTCACCAACAAAATGGGTTTAGGAATTGTATGATGGAGAAGAATGTTGTTTGCTTTCTTGATAAGGAGGATCTTGTTCATCTAATTGAGATGGAGGAGGAAGATTTTGTTCGTTTTCTTGAGGTGGTGAAACGTTTGGAGAAGGAGATGGATTTTTAGTGGGCTTTCTTTTAGCAAAGAAACTTGAAATGTCCCTCGTATTTTTCCTTTTCATTTTGAAAACTAAATTAAGAATTTGAATGAGATTAAACAAGTTGATTGAAAAGGTCATCACAATACAATCAAGCACATCATACATCATCCAAAATAATGATTTCTAAATCACAATTTGTCATCCTAATCTAATTCATAAATCACAACACAATCAAGCACATCGTATATCATTCAAGATAATGATTTCTAAATCACAAATTGTCATCCTAACTTAATTCATAAATCACAATACAATCATTACCTAATAAAAGGACAAACATTTAATACGCGTATTAGGTATTTGCTAATAAAAGGACACGTTGTAATCACCGATTTTACAGATAATAGCCTTATGAAATAATTTATTATCTCCTGTAAACGTAATTTAATTTAATTGAGTTATTATTCTAAGACTAATATGTTAGATCATATGCTTAACTCGACCAATTTAATTTATATTCATTTGTAAGAGACACCAATGGTGATTTTTGGACATTATTTCACTCAAAGTAGTGGTTAGAGGGTTTCGTCGACCATACATGGCCAAGATATAAAGTGTGGGAGGATTTAATGATCCGTCTCAATCGTTCTCTCCGAATTAATTGGCCAATCAGAGATAGAAATCATTCCAAGAAATACAATAACGTCATCCCTCATACCTTATCGACTTATCCCATGGTAAGCCACTATGGTCCGGGCGTTTCATCTATATTGAGCCGTAAGAGGGTGTAAAATAGTCATGGTCTAGCTAGTTCTTGTCCATAATGACCTATTTACAACTGAAACATTTTCCAAACAATCATGTGTTAGTTTATGTCCTAATCTTCTTAGCTAATGTCCCTAAAGTAACCAATATTTTATTGGTCTCTCTCTCTTCATGAGTTAAGATTATTATTCAATGCCTACAAAAATAGTAACTTAGTTGATTATATATAAGACAGAGGTCTCTCCGGGACCATGTGGTGTCAAAGAACTGTTGTGTTCCTGAATAATCATGTCTTCGGTTATGTCCTAAATGGCTAATGCTGGTCATATCCTAAGCCTAAAATGATGGGTAGTGTCCTAGAAAATCGAAGAAATCGACCAATGCAAAATAGTTGGGTCATGATCTAATATATTTGGCATGACATGAAGTTTGGGGCATGCCCTAAGCCTAAAATGCTAGGTCATGTCCTAGAAATCAAACAAGTGCTAGGGGTTGGGTTTTCACTAAAATATTTGGCATGACATAAAATTTGGGTCATACTAAATCAATTTAACGTCGATAACATATCTTGAGTTACCATCTAAAATATTTGTTGCACAAATCCTAGAGCGGTGGAGACCAATCTAACTCTTCTGACGTAATATGATAAAGCTTATAAAACAACAAGTTGCTGCGCAAGGATTTGATTGGGGCATATGAGGATATGTGAATCAGAGTAGGGGTAAGGGCAGACTAGAAAAAAAAACAACACACGGAAATCTACTTCCACGAAAATCAGTCATCGTTGCCGGGCGAGTAACAATCATCGTCCTCGGCACAAAGGTAAGATAATCCTTTCTATGGGGGATAGGAGAATGAACAATTGGGAAAAAGGAACTGTAGGAAGTCGACGGAAGAAGAGAGAGAAAATCCTGAAAAAAAAAAACTTTTCGAGATTATTATTTTATTGAATTTTTTTTTGAATTTTTGGTATTTTCAATAATAATCAATTTAAGGTATTTTCATAAATGTTCCAAATGTGTTTGAGTAAAAAAAATAAAAAGCGGGTCATTGCAAACTTGTGGCTCACATGCATTTTAGCCCCACATCTTTGGTGATCATATTTCAACTATGATCACTTTAGAATTTTTCTTATACTTACAGATATATGAAAAAGAGAAAAGGAAGAGACAATCATTCTACCTCCGATAATTAAAGCCCTAGAACCATTATGACAATTTAGGAAAAATCGAGCTAATAATATGGAAGGATTTACTACTAATCTATATTCAAACCATGAGTCACAAGGTGATTTTAAAATATATTTTTAATGCATGATATGATTATAAAAATTTTATATTAGGAGCTAATACTCAAACCATGATTTTAAGAGAAACATCCTAAAATCATTAATTTATAGAACAAAAACTTCCTGTGTATTTTGATTTTTTTGTTTTATGTAAGCATTTATAAATTTATATATCACGATTATAAGATTTGTAAGCTTTAAATTTTTTCTAACAAAGAATTTTTATATATCATGAAATATAATTTAACATTTTATATTATCTTTTCACTTTAAATGATGGATTCTAATAATTATGGATTCAATAAACTTGGAATAAAACCAACTACTTAATAAAGAAAATATTTTTTGTTCGTTATGCACACGTCCAAATCATATCTACATAAAACCTCCAATGCATGTTTGCACGGGTTAAAACTACTACTAATATACACACACTCAATACAACGAGCTATAATTTAATACTTCTATTGTATGATATATTATGAAGAAAATAGGCTTTAGGAGAGGCTTGGCTTTTGTTGGGAAAATTTTATTTTGTAGACCTTTTTATCATCATTTTCTATCATTATTCATGTGGTTCTTTATTAATTACATGTACATAATTAAACATATATTGATAGTAAAAAATTTCGTAATTTCATTTAAATTTTTATTTTTTTGAAGAAGTATGTTGTAGGGAAAGTTTAGGTTGTTCTCTTCAAGTTTTTAATGTATTCTGCAAACTTGTTAATTTTTATTGTCAGAAAAAGATTCGACTAGAAAAGTCCAGATTAGACATTCTTATCTTCATTTACTTGATTCCAAATATCCAATTTTGTATTAGAAAATTATGAAAATTAGATATTTATTGAAAGAAATATGATGACATGATGCAATAAGAACCTATATATATATATATATATATATATATATATATATATATATATATATATAATATATATATATATATATATATATATATATATGTTTTCTCTTACTTCCTCCTTATCAAATTAAATGCAATAATTTTTAAAAACGGATGTTTCAAATTAAATGCAACACTTTTCTTTCTTATTTTGGTAAAGATTTTGAGTGTGAAATTATTAAAATACCCTTACTAAAACTAATTAACCTTTCTTATGTTGAACTAATGTGGACTAAAAATCAGATTAAAATATTTGCCTTAGTTAATGATTCTCACCAAATTTCTCATCTCACTCCTCAACATTTAACTACCAACCACAATTTATGAGCAAATAGAAACTGATCATAAATGTTCAACCAAAACCGCCCTCAACCCAGAATCATAAAATTATGCGTACAAATTAAAATTTTATTTCATCCACATTAGTATTATTTAAGTTTAGTATAGCGGTAAATAAGGGTCGATCCCACGGAGAGGTTTATATATTCCTAAAATCCAAGTTCAGCTAATTAAGAGTATTTAACTATTATATCCATGTTATTTACTATTTTATATATATATATTCACATTGTTTTGGGGGATTTTACATGTTTCGCTCAAAGTTCAATTTCGATGGCAAAATTCTGCCATAAGCTTGCATATTTTCTCGATTCTCCACTATTATTAAACAACATGTCAGACATAAATCAAAAGAACTTTTTAGGTTATATTGGGGATATGGTTAAAAGGTAGAAAGTTTTATAAAGATATGTGGACTAGATGACTTTGAACTAGGTGGGGCAAAAACTTAATAACTCCTCCCTTTCCAGACAAGAGGGAGCAAAAACAACTCTCACACAGTACTTCAACCTTCTATCGTTGTGAATCAACACAATTTCTTGTATTTTGACTTTGATATACAAACGCCCATTTACATCATTATTTGTAGTTACTATCATACTTGATTCCATTTTCTTCACATTTTTTTCTTTTCACTTTTTCATTCATTTTTTTCATCTTCTTCTTTTTTTACTTTTTGTCTCATTCATTTTTTCTATAGTATATCACGATTACAATATATATATACAACATGCGCAATCAATTCTTCAACTGCTATAACCACTCCTTTTATAGAAACACTCTCACTCTCAGCTTTTACTCCATCAACAAGGCATGCTTCATTAGCTTAAAATTTTGGATCATGAATGTATTTAATGTTTTTATAATAGTTTATAATGAAGGCTAAGTAAAATAATACTCTTTTAGGCTCAAAGGGTTTCAAAAATGATGTAATATAATGTAAGGTGGCTATTTGGCTATGTAGTTTATAACAAAATAAAGATATTTTTCTTCATGCCAAATTAGTCAATATAGTCTTGAAAAGTATCAATCCAAGTTCTAGGGAGAATTTACCATGGAAGAACATCACACATAAAAGAAAAAATATGAGATTGATATGTATATCTCAGCTTATCAGGCTCAGAATCTCACAGGCAGTTTTGGTCTATCCATTTAGTCATAGTTACCACCAAGAAAATAACTACACTAACTAGCTATAAACATGAGATCATTTATCTAATCATGTTATGAATCTTTCAAACTTTACTATTCTTGAACTATAAAAGTTTACACTTCCCAAAAAAATTATTTCTGAAAACACATTTTATTTCAAAACATTATTAGATTAGAGTTTCTTGTTGAACTTCTTCATTTATTCATTTTTTTTACAAAAACGAACTAAGAAGTAGGTTTTACTTAAAATAATTTCCTAAAAACTAATGCATAATATAACATGCACCTACTAAATGCACCTAACAACTACTCCCTCCGTTTCCTAAAGATCTTCCCTCTTTCCATTTAAGGGTGTTTCCAAAAGATCTTCCCTCTTTTGCTTTATTCCTTATTTGGCAAAAAAAATTTCCCTATTTACCCTCTCATGTCACTATCATATGGTCCACCATTACATTATTAGTTCAATTTACTCCCTTTCTCTCTCCTACTTTAACCCCTTTTTATTTGTTTATTTATCTTAACCCTTTTCTCTCTCCTACTTTACTCACATCATGCCCCACACAACTTGATTTTCCTTGGTATCTGTAGTAACAGTAAGTGGGAAGATCTTTAGGAAACGGAGGGAGTACATGCTTATCAACTTATATGCAAATAGTAGTCCAAAGATTGACTTAGTCCAAATTCATAAATTTCTACAGAAATTTCGGCAGCATTTCCCCTATAATATGGACAAATGAAAAAAATCCATGTATCCAATTTAACCTATTTCATAGCAATATCATATCCATATTATATTCCAGCACCAAATTTCAACAATTCTCCTCAAATTTTTCCTTCAACTCCAACTATCATATTGTCCATCATCCATAGCAATTCAGTTAAAAAAAAAAAAGCTAATCAAATTCCACATACTTTATGTAAAAACAAACAATAACCTCTCCCCACACTTAAATCTTACATTGTCCTCAATGTAACGTTTGGAATGTGGAATATAACATGAAAATTCTCAAAAATCAAACCATGTAAAAAAACAAATCGAAAAAAAACACTAAAATTAAAAGCAAACTAAAAGAAGAGTTTACGTCGTTGGCTTGTCGGAACCATGTACTAATCAAGGTTCTTCCAGCCTAATTTCTTCAATGCTCATAACCTGGGGTAATTGTTGAGTATCAAGACTTTTTGTCTTTACTGCACCAAGAGGAAAGAGGTGACTAATGACAAAAGGACCAAGCCACCTAGATTGGAGTTCATCAGGAAATAACTTTAATCGAGCATTGAATAATAAAACCTTATTGCATCCACATTAGTATTATTTAAGTTTAGTACAATGATAAATAAGGGACAATCCAACGGAGACGTTTATATGTTCCTAAAATCCAAGTTCAACTAATTAAGAGTACTTAACTATCATATACATGTTATTTACTAATATATACATATTCACATTGTTTTGGGGGTTTTTACAAGATGTTTTTATGAATTTAAAAACTATTAAAGATAAGTCTAACCTAGGATTTATAAGTGATGACAAGCAATTCCATTTTAAGCTCATAATTCTTTTAGCGATTTATAAATTTCTAACCTTGATTATATTTCCAATTATTTCATAAATTCAAGATTAATTAGTTAGATTAATTGTAGAAATTCAAGTAGCCAAACTGCCCTATACTTCCATACTTTTAATCTATTGAACTTGGTCAAATATCGATTCTAAACTAATCTAATCACCATAACTATTTCGCAACTTACAACAATTAAACTAGAAGCATTATAGAACTAGAAGTACATCATTAATCTCTAGTTAATCTAAACATATCATATCTTTATGTCTTAATAACTTGTCTAAGTTACATTCTAGTTTAAACTTAAAACCATCTTTGTAGGCCTAAATTAAACTGGTTGCTACTCGCTGTTATACAATCTAGACTAGGCTAAACTATATAACTAGCAAAAATCTCATCTTTACACCTAATAACATAGCAAATTAAGCATGAAATTAAAATTTGAACATTGCAATCAAATATAACTTGGGAAACATTCTTTTAAATAAGTCAACCTTTGCGCGGTCTTCCCATTTTAAGTCTACCTTTTGATTATACTTGATTGAGTTAAACTTGTATGTCTATTTTCTTTTATTGAGTTTTAACATGTTTGTGACTTGTTTAGTAGGTTACTTATGATGCGTGTTACAATGTCTCTTCTTCTAAAACAGGCGAGTGTAGGGGTGAGACATTGTAACACGTATCATAAGTAACCTACTAAATAAGTCATAAACAAATTAAAACTCAATAAAAGAAAACAGACATACAAGCTTAACTGAATCAGGGATAATCAAAAGGTTATAGCCGGCAAAATTGACTCGTACCCGTTGACCCGACCCGAAACCCGTTTTTCACCCGAAAGTAACGATTCGAATATGACCCGAAACCCGAAATAACCCGACCTAACCCGAATTAAAATTGAACAGAATATGACCCGAACCTACCAAACCCGAATCTACCCGACCCGAATTGACCCGATAATTATGACAATAACCCGAACCCGACCCGAAAAGTTGTCCTATTAATTACTTTTTAAACAAATTTAAGGAAAATATTGTCATGAAATATTATATATAATTTAGCCACAGTCCATTAATTATTTAATTTACTCTCATTAGTCTTATATGTGCTTTATTTATTTGCAAGATTGAAAACGCGATCTAACCCGACCCGTTTTACCCCGACCCGATCTAACACGACCCGTTCTAACCCGACCAGACATGACCCGAAATCTCATGGATCCGATATTAACCCGTACCTGAAAGAACCCGACCCGACCCAAACGTAACCCGAACAAAAAGTTGACCCGACCTGTTTGACATGTTTGCCACCTATACAAAAGGTAGACTTAAAATGGGAAGACCGTGCAAAGGTTGACTTATTTAAAATAATTTTTCCTATAACTTGAGTATCAAATAACAAACAATCTTGAATTCAACTAAAATTTTAACAACACAATCCAAACAACATCAAACAATAAAATCTTCAAACAAACTATGAAATTCAAAAGTATAATCGGGAAATATCGAAACTAATTTGAAAGTACAAGAGAAAGAGAAAAGAACTTATGATTCAAACGGGGATTTGCCTTCAGGTTTCGGATTTTGCACCTATGTCCGAGCTTGAAACTCACCTTCCTCGGTTGCGTGCTAGGACACCAACCAAAGGTTGTCTTCCCGCCAAACTCGAGCACTTCAAATTAGCCCAGAAACCTCGCGTTATTTCTCTGATTTTTCTCTCTCAAATTTTGTGGGAATTTGCTTGCGTAGTATTTTCGTGACCCTCAATTGGGTATTTATACCCAATTCGCGCCGCCCAAGCTGCGATATTTTCGGCCAATTAAACACAAGAATTGGGCTTCAAGTTTCATAATTGAAACCGACATCCTCCATTGTGGCGCTGGAATTCGGTTTTTCGCTGTGATTGGATGAGTGACGTGCGAGTTGTTGTAACTGGTGTTTTCTCCTTGGTGGATATGATGGGGAAGAAGGAGAGTGGTGGTGAAGAGAAGAAGATTTGTCGAAGGTTGTGTTATCTTTCTTCTTTCCTTCTTCGTTTTTATCTTCTATTATTTCTTCTTTCTTTCCTGATTCTTTTCCTCCACGTTTTTTTCCATTCTTTTTGCTTTCTCTTTTTTTTTTCTTTTCTTTATTACGGGTGGGCTGAATTCGCACATGGGAATGGGCTTGTCTTCTAGTCTTGAGCTGATATTTGACTAAGTATTTGGGCTTGTCTTCTAGTCTTGAGCTGAGATTTGACTAAGTATTTGGGCTTGACTTGTATTTCTTGGACCAAGGTTTCTCATCGAACAAAAGCACTATAATTAATAGGGGTCAGCTGAAATATCGGGTACCCAAACCCGGACCCAATCCAAATGGGTCCGGATCTGGGTCCAAAAAAAAGGACTCGGTTGCATCTGGTTCTAATTCTTGGTAGAATTTTGTCCGACCCGGTACCTGGTGGGTACCTAGTTTGACCAGTTCCGGATCTGGGTACCCGATGGAAGCAGGTTTGGGTCCGGGCACCCATACTTAGAATTGGGTTTTTGTCATATCTGAATAGTGAGGTGCTGAATAGCGAGAATGGAGATGAATGATATTTGATAGCATAAGAATATGCTTGTAATAGGATAATAGTTGTTAAGTAAAAAGTTAGTACTTAGTAGACCTTTAGGCCCATTTAATTTTTTTAAAAACGATTATAGCTCAATTGGCCCATCTTAGTATGTTGTTAAACTTACAACTGGGTACCCAGTTCTGGACCTGGTATCTAATATCTCACAGTTATTTATAGTTTTTTGATGCATTTTGATTGCATTTAGACTCCTTTAGAGCATTTAGGTACATAATGTCATGAATCACTAGTAGAATAAATGCTTATTGCTGCGGTCATTGAGTGGCCTATTGCAGCGGTTTTGACCGCGCAGAAATTAAGGAGGCAGCAATAGGTAATAAATATATTGCTGCAGTTTTAAACCGCAGCAAAATGTGAACATATTACTGCGATTTTTGGGTAAAACCGCAGCAATATATTTATTTTATTGGAAAAATTGATTTTATCAGTCCCAACTATGGGCGCCCTAATAAAAACAGTCCCAACTTCAATTTATTATTGTTCAGTCCCAACTTTTAGCGGTATTTTACAATAACGGTCCCAGCAGGTTTCTAACTTGCTGTAGCAGGTAAACTCTTCTTCTTCCTCTTTCCTCCCTCCTCTCTTCACTGCTCCCTCCTCCTCCTCCTCTCCCCTACCACCCAACCCCTCCCCTGCCACCCAGCCCCTCCCCTGAAATCACCAACACCAGCCCACCAGCTCCCTCCCCGCAGCCACCACCCCTCCCCTGCAACTGCCGCGCCCCCTCCCCCTTTCCCCACCCCCACAGCCCCTCCCCTTCCCCTGCAACTGCCGCAACACCCCTCCCCTTCTTCTGCAACCGCCGCACAACCCACCTCCCCTCCTCTTCCCCCGCAAACGCCGCTGCAACGGCGACGAGGCGGCGAAGCGACGACGAGGCGAACACTGAGAGGAGGCGTGACGACTCGACGAGGGCTGAGTGAGAGGAGATGAAGACCGACGACCGAGAAGAGGCGATGAGGACTGTGCGCGAAGGGACGGGAAGGGGAGGGGGTTTGCGCGACTAGCGGGGAAGGGGAGGGGGGTTGCGCGACTAGAGTGGAAGGGGAGGGGGCGGTGCGACTGGCGGGAGGGGGGGGGGGCTGGGTGTTGGGCTGGGGTGGTTGGTGGGTGGTGGGTTAGGGGAGAGGGGGTTAGAGCTGGGGAGGGGAGGGGAGGTGGCAAGGGAGGGGGAAGGGGAGGTGGGAAGGGGGGGTTAGAGCAGGGGAGGGGAGGGGAGGTGGCAAGGGAGGGGGAAGGGGAGGTAACCTCTTAAGCCGGTTACTGGTTAACCTGGACCATTATTGTAAAATACCCCCAAAAGTTGGGACTGAACAATAATAAATTGAAGTTGGGACTGTTTTTATCAGGGCGCCCATAGTTGGGACTGATAAAATCAATTTTTCCTATTTTATTTTAGCAAAATTGAGTATATTGTTGCGGTTTCTAAGGAAAATCGCAGCAATATACTCTATTTTATAATAAATAATAAGCATATTGCTGCGGTTCCTAGCCAAAACCGCAGCAATAGGTAGAGGTGTAGGTCAAAAATTTTTTTTTTTTTTATTCTGCCATTAAATTCGAAAGATGAACGAAATTCAAAAAAATAGCAAAAATTCATATAGACTTTCAACAAAATCTAACTACAAAACATAAAAATTGAAAAAAAAAATGAAGACAAAGTTAACATTACATCATAATTAAAGCTTAACATTGATTCTAACACATAAACAAAAAAATAAAGAGACAAACTTATACTACATCAGAAAAAAAGGAAAAAAAAAACAGATCTGAAATAATTAAAAAAAAAAAAAAAAAAAAACAGATATGAAATAATAAAAAACGAAAAAATAAACAAATATGTACCAATTGAAAAACGGAAAAATAAATCTGAAAAAGAAACAAAATGAAAAAAAGAACAGAAAAGATAAAAAAAAATTCAGAGGACTCCGATCTTCGAGTCTTTAATCTTCAAGACTATATCTTCATGTCTTCGATCTTAGACAAAGAACTCGAGACGCCGAAGAACAGCGACGAAGAATAACCGACGAACAACCGATGAACAACGACAAAACGAGACGACGAAGAACGATAAAACAGCCGACGAAGAAGAACGAGTTTCAGATCTGTTTTCAGATCGAGTCTTGAAAACGGCCCACAAAGAACAACGGTTTCAGACGAAGAACAGTCCACGAAGAACTCGAGACGCTGCGGCTTTTCCAGTGGAATCTGGGCGGAAACGAGGAGGGAAAAAAGAGAGGAAAAGAGAGAGAGAGAGGAGATGAGGGAGGAGAGGCACTGATGAGATAAAGAGAGAGAAGATGAGGGGACGGAGGAGAGGTGTGAAATTGATAGAGGAGGAGAGAGAGTGAGAACAGTGAAACTTGAACAAGGAAACCCTAAATGTGGACCATTTTATTATTAATTTTAAACGTCTATTGCTGTAATTTTCTGAGGAACCGCAGCAATAGGTTCATATAATTTTTTTTATATTTTTTTAATATATTGCTGCAATATATCTCGACAAATAGTCAAAAAATTTCTATTGAAACTATATTGCTGCGGTTTTCGGCCGAAACCGCAGCAATATGATTTTTTTTATGTGATATATTGTTGCGTATGGGGAAAACCGCAACAATAAGTAATTATTCTACTAGTGAATTACGTAATTTGTGCTCTACTACTCCCCGTTTGCGTGTTTCGATGATTTTTAGGTTATTTTGATGCAAATTAATTATGATTATCTAAGATCATGCCTATTAATCATTGAAGATGAATATATCTTGCACAAGGATCACAATGCATTCGTTTGGGACAATTTCGAGTTAGAATGAAGCAAAGAGTTAGTAAAAGAAGTGTCAAAACTGAAACATGTTCACTATTTTGATCATAACTTTTGATAGAAACTTGATAATCAAGAAATTCAAGTCGGGATGGAAACTATACTTCAAGGAAATTCCAATGATAGGTCACACTCCCCAATACGACTTATGGTTTGAGGGATACAACCTTCACAAGCTGACGTAAAATCGCAGTTTTCCCGCCTAGTCGATCGGGCGGTTTCGCCCGACCGGGAAAAATGAAATTTTCACCAGGATGCAAGACATGTTAGCCCGTCAACCAGGAAAGAAAGGAGCCAAAATCGCTTGTGCGCCCGATCGGACGGAGTCGCCCGGTTAACTGGGCGGTTTTTCGGGACGGGTTAATTTGTCTATTTAGCTAGTTTTGTAAAAAGTATAAATAGGGTTTTAGTATTTTCGATTATACTATCTTATTTTTCTACGTTTTTAGGACTAAACACTTAGTTTTTCTCTCTATAGCTTTGTATGAACTTTTACCTTTGAAGATTATAGAGATCGTTGATTTTGTTTCCATTGTTCTTCAATCATTTGGTATTCCTCTTTACTTTGTTTAATTTAATGAATTATTTTACTTTATGTTTAGTGAGTTTATTATTATCATGAGGGAGTAGTCTATTTCTAGGGCATAGAGAGGGAAGCCATGCTTATACCTTTTTTTTTGTGTTGTGGTTTAAAGTTCTTCGTTATTTGGATTGAATTAGAATAATTCCTATTGATTTGTTATTCTTGTTTAATTCATGTAATTGCGCAATATCATGAGTTATGTTTAGCTAATAAGAATTAGAATCGAAAGATCGTATTCATTAGAGGCTTGTTACAATAGGTAGGTTTGATTATGTTGAGCGACCGTACTGGCATATGTTAATCTAAGAGTTGCTAATGCCTGACCAACAATTAACGAAATACTCTATTTATTCGAACCTCAATCCAAGTATTGTTAAACTATATTGTAGTGATGAAATTGATATAAGCATGGTAGACCGATCAATTTCCCTAGGTTTTTAATTATTTGATAAACTTCCATCTTTTGTGTTCTAGTTTATTGTAGTTTGGTTATTAATTCTTCAATCAATTTTTTTTCTTGAAGTAGTTAAATAATTGAGTATAAATCTGTAGAACTCCTCTCCCTATAGATCGACCCGTATTTGTCAGTTTATGCTAAACAGACACCGTGCACTTGCGGTATATATTTTAAAACCCATCAGTACCCAGCGATTTCGGGTCTAGGTCCAAAAATTTAGGACCCGGTTGGACCAGTTTCAATTTCAATTTAAATTTCAGGTTTTTAGTACCAACTAGGTCCGGGTCTGGGTCCGGGTCTATGAAATTCTACATGTACCTGGTTGTGCTCACCCCTAATAATTAACATTAGTAATAAATAAATAAAACATAGCAAATTATATCTAATAGTATCATAAGTATATAAAATGCATTAAAATAATAATATAAACACACATATTATAATGAAATAAGGGGATATAAATATATTATAATGCACAATTATCATCGGCCGAATCTCATTCTTCCTCTTCTCTCTCCTCATCTTCTTCTCTCGGTGTGTGCATCTTCTTCATTCTCTTACAAATATTCTCTCTCCTCATCTTCTCACCATAATTGAGCAATGGTAAACACTCAACCACTAACAAAAGCAGCCTTTGCTGCGAAAACGAAAGAGGAGATGATTATTTGCAGAGATCTTGCGAATTCAATTTCCGACGGAAGTCCTTATGCATGGAAAATGTTTTACTCTAGCGAAGCTTCAACTTGTCTGAGCAAAAATGACTCAAAGCGATGGAGAAGGTGATGAAAACGACAGAGTAAGAGGAGGAAAGAAATTGGCAAGTAAAACGTTATTTTATAATACCCCACTGGTAAGTCCCCTAACCCTAAACCTAGATCTAGGGTTGTTATTCTAAGATCTAAGGGAAAGGGGGTAAAAATTGTTAATCCTAATTCTAAGAAGGATAGAGAGAAAATTAGGGCAACCCCCATCAACGGACCACCGATAGTTTGCGCATTAATGGCGGTGGGTTTTAATGGACGTTCTGCACCCCAAAGGAAAGGAAAAGAGAAGATTCAAGAGGTGAAGATGGAGGTTGACAGTTATTCGGAAGAAAAACAGGGCCTGCCTATTGGGTTGGGTTGTATGTAAGGGAAAATGATTTGCCAGAGGGGGGGATTACAATGATATGTTCATGGAGGATGATGATGCGACCCTGTGTCTTTTAAAGATTATGAGGACTATGAGAAGGACTTCAATGATAAAGGTCTTGAAATCCCTATGAGTCCCTATCATGAAGGGGAGGATTTGGATCCAACTAAGCATGCAATCCTATTGTTACGCAAAGGAACTCAAAAGAGTTCCTAAAGTTTTGTCATCTTCTCTCTTCTCTTTTAATTCACTCTGTGATTATGATGTGTTGGTGGCTTTTGATGATTTCTGTATATTCTGTCAACATAGAATTGTTATGATATTTTGTGATTATGATGTGTTGGTGGCCTATGATGAGTTGTGCCTATTTTGTCAACATTAAATTGTGGTGATGTTTTGTGCACAGCTCTGTTATGACTTCCATGTCATGCTGCGTAATGAAATTGTTATGAGTCCCATTGAGTCCCTACAATTGTTGCATTCCCCCTCATTGGACTCTTGTTTCACTGTGATGATTTGTGTAATTGGAATTTTTGTTGGTTGGTTGCTTGGTTGGAATTCAAATTTGGTTTCATGGTTGGTTTGTGTTGGTGTTGTTTAGAATTTGTATTGGTGTTGGTTGGAATTTGTGTTGGTTGGTTGCTCGGTTGGTTCCCCAAAATTGGATTCATGGTTAATTTATGTTGGTGTTGCTTGCCTATTGTGTTGGTTGATTCCAAGGTTAGTTCCCCAACTTCGGCTTGTTTCTTGGTTGGTTGGCCAAAATTGTCCGTCTGTTATTGGAAATTATTGCCATGTTGAAATGAGTTATTTTACATCTCAATGAGCATATATAAGAGATAATAGTCACAAATAATGTAAATAGTGAAGGGACTCAACATATCACATGACCCATGCTCTGGGCTACAAGTTTGAATGCACTTTGTGCTTCATCTTGTCGAGGAATCAAGCATGGGTCATGTGATGATGATTATGTTAATCCCTGATACATTAAAAAAGTCAAATGATGTTGAGTTAATATTTGAATGTTTTATCTGCCATATACAACTGGTCTGGAGAGTTCTCATTACCCTGATCTCATTTAAACTTAAAATTAAAATAAGCATAACAAGGAAACTTAATTACCATTAACTTAAAAAGATGCATTACATTACATGACTGCCTCATCACTTAGATATTTACACAAAAGACACATAACCAGAACTTCTTCATGATCCTTTGACACAAAAAGTTGTCTATAGTAAAAAAAATGTCATCATGTTCCTCCTAATACTTAGTCTCTTGTTAGGTGTAACAGTCATCATTACTTGCATCAATGTGAAAAGACAATTGCATTGGTAAGTTACCTATGCCAAAACATGTATACCATTCTAACCTAATCTGCATCCACTTCCTCCACTTCGTTGAAGTATTTCACATTAGAAAATATAGGAACCCTCCCTTTCATTAAGGTACTTAACCTCCTCATCAAGTAGTGATTATTCCAACTCAATGTTCTCTGGTAATTTCCCAATTCTCTGTAGTTGTGCTTTCCCATGATGAGGATTCTTATAATTGTTAACCCCTTTGTCTTTCCAAATCTCAGTCATCACATATTGTAATTGTAACCATACAAACTAAATCTTTTGTGTATCATAGCAGTCATAAGCATCGTGAACTCTTGTTATAAGATCATCTACATTATGTGGAAATGCATGATATTTTAAGTGATTAAAGAGCCCTAAATAAACATAAATCCAACAAGTTGAGATCAGGGGAATGGGGTAGTTGATTTACTAGTTGTATGTTGAACCCATTATGTGTTAGAACTTCTTTGAAATCTACATCATCATCTGATATGTGCGGTCTAGCATTATCTTGCTGTACTTGAATGTTTCTTGGTAAATGAGCAGGCTACTCATGCATAATGCTTGGTATGACATTGTCAATTAGCATTCTTCTAATGACTTCTTTTGTGACTGACTCAACCGGCTTTGTCTCTGTAGTCCCAACTTCCCTGTTGCAACTTCTTTTCTTTGCTCTCACATAATGAACAAAAGGGTAGATTCCATACTTGCCATCATGGATTTCAATTCCATTGGTGTCATAAATTGGCCTCCCAATAACTCCCATGAACATGATTTAAATCCTAAATCGCTTTGATTGACAATACCTATATGGGTTATCTTCAAAAGGTAGGAGATAAAATCTCCTCATTTCAGGGAATGAATAGAACCATTTTTTATCAGTATGTATCACATTTTCATGTCCATGAAGATTGGTTTTGTTGTTGGTGTAGGAGGATAAATATGGCCTAAAATCCACTTCATTATTGTCAAATTGTGTGTCTCTATCACTCTTGGATGGGTACTTGATGTGTGTGACCTTAATTTACCCTTTTTGAGCAACCTGTAAATAGTGCAATGAGGGATTTTCAGTGCTCATGCAAAGATCCTAAATGTGGTTCTAAGATGAAGGGGCACAAATTATAAAAAAGCGCCCAACAGAGTGCTTTGGTTTCCTCCCACATCTACCATATCTCTTGTGCATAACATCTATTGCATGACCTTGTGCTTTTTGTTTCATTGCATCTTTGTAGATTCTGTTTATAGTGCTCTTATGCACACCTACTTTCCTTGCAAGTTTGTTTTAAAACCCCCATTTCGTTACTCCATTATTCTCATTTAGAAGTAGGTTTTCTACGATTAATCTTTTTTGTGCTAGTGTTAGATTACTTTTGTACCGTGTAATAATTGCTTCAAGTTGTGCTTCTTCCTCAACTATTTCTTTTACCTCATTTCTATGTCTTCTTGTAGCTGAAAATCTCCCACAATAGTTGCTCAATGGAGAAGAATAATCCAGGATCATCAACTTCTCCATCCTCCACGCTGACTGCAACGTCCCCTAATATGTTTTTTTTGGTTTTTTTTTTGCTGTGCAAAGAGATGTGTATCTCTTAATTTAGTATGATGTTGTGTGTCTGCAAGTGCCATGTATAAGTGGTGTTTTTTTTTGTGAACAATGGAACAATCAAAGGTAGGAGAAGAAGAGAAGAAGAGAAGAGAGAAAAATTTCTCTAGTTTGTAAATGGTTATATAGGCGGTGCTTTTATAAAGTAAGACCTATGAATTGTAATTTCAAACTTTTGGCTCCAAAAATCTGAAATTTTGGAGCATAGCATTTGGAGCCAACAAGGACTCTCACCAATTTTTGCGGTCCCCACAGTCCCCCCCCCCCCCCAAATCTAGTGCCCCATTCCCCCTCCTTTTTGATTTTGTTGGCCCCACTTTCTCTCTCCTTATTAACATACCCACATGCTAAAATTTGCATTATTTTCCCAAAGAAATTTTGCCTAGGATTCCGTGTCAAAAGAATTGTTCCATTTAATTCTATACGGAGGAAGTATAAATTAACGTCAAAATATAGTCAAAATTTCAGTTAGAACAGATGACTATACTAGATTAGAAAGATTCAGACTAGATCAGGTTAAATCTTAATAAATTCATACCAGATGACCATATGAAGAGAGGAAAACAATGTTAAGAAATTCCTGGAGTCATCATCCAATATTCAAATATACTACTAGTATCATTTTTTTAATAAGATAAGAAAAATAATAGCGAAATTCTATATGGCGGCCTCTTACTTTGAGTTTTTCTATTTGGTGACAAGCGAAAAAAAAAATTATACAAAGTGACATCATACTTTAAACAATTATACATAGTAACCCTAATCCACTTAAAACCTAGTTTAACCATCCAATCAAAGGTGATTTACTAATATATCCCTAAGTTAATTATCCTAATTTCTAACCCAAAACCCTTTTATCCCTTGTGTTTTTTTATCATCTTAATTTCTTCAACTTCCCCTGGCTGCTCTGGTCCCTCTGTTCTCTCCTTTTTTTTCGATGCAAACTCTATAACATTATTATCAATCCGAGGTTCCAAGTGAATTGAGGTAAAATCGTTGTCTGTTACTATATCAATCTGAAATTCATTGCTGCCGTAAATTTGCTAATGCTTTTTCAACGTTTTGCGCCATGTTTTGAAGTTGTAATTTCATGAATGATTATGATTCAATGATTTTCAATGCCCTAAGTTTTCAAGATCTCTTTTATAGTTTTTCTTGAATGTTTTACGCCATCTTTGAAACTTGTAATTTGTGGTTGATGCTTGAAAATTATATTGTAATTGTTAATGTTATATGGCTTCCAGAGACGTCATGTACAACTCTGATTTTTCCTTAATGACAAAATGTTTAGGTTTAATATTGCGTTGTGTTTACTTAGCACAAGCATATATACATTGTCATTAGGCTTCGACTATTAATCCCATAACTACAAATATTAATGAGCCCAACTAATTACAACAATAGACATGGCCTAATACTTAAAGTACTTTACTGATTATGAATGAATCAAATTGTATGATTTGATACTTGGACATTTTGATGAGATAAAACTATCATTTTTATGTGTGTATGGTGGAATCTATCAAACTATCATAATGCGTGATTGTGGACATTTTTCTGTATATGCATCTCCCAAAATTATGATACAAAGAAGTGTGCTACAGTACACTTGTAAAAAAAAAAAAATCAGAATTTGCCTTATGCTTCCTTTCCCTCAAAGCCTTCTAATATGCCTTATGATAATTTACTTATGGTATCTTCCATGCTACTGTACACTTTGTATATTAAGATATAGAAATATGATAGAAGTATGCTACTGTACACTTGTAAAAAAAATTCATAATTTGGTGGGTATGGTGGTGTTAAAGGTTGTTTATTGGTGTTTACCTATCAATGTCCACAGATTTTAAGGTTTGACTATGGCAAAAGTAGTAATTTGCCGAGTTTAAAACTAATTTGAGGAAATTAAATTTGCTGATTTTGAAACTAATTTCTGATGCAATTAAAATAGTCATGCTATTGCTAATGCTGCTATTGTGTTCCGCATAATGGATGAAATTGTGTTGAAATTCAGTTGTATGGGTAACACTGTTGATTTGATGATTGACGACATTGATAAAGTGATGTGGATTGATCTAATAAATGACTATGAGGATGAGTTTAGGAAGAAAAACTATGAGATGCTTGAATTTCCTACCTTTTACTACTATTATAAGCAAGATGGAGTTCATAATGATAATGATTTGATGACCATGTTGCAGAGATTTAGTAAAAGTAAAGTGATATATAAATATATGTTGATTACGTAGATAAGCTAAGTGATTGTGTTCAAGCTACTAGGAAATTGAAGTTTGATCAGGGGTTAGGAAAAGGGTAAGAATGTCTTCGGGGCAACAAACACTTATCATAGTAATCCAGTTCCTTCCCCTGATCCAATTCCTTCCTCTAATCCCTTACCTATTGTGAACAATGATGATATGGACAGGATAAACCATGCCATTGATGAAACTTGGGAAGGTATCCAAAATTACTTGGATGAACACCCTAAACTGAAAAAAGCTTTGAGCAAAAAACCAAAGAAACTTCAACCTTGGAGGAATAAGCAAACCAGTACAAGACAAACTGTTGGTCAATCAGAACCACGTGTGATATCTCAAATAACATCTTTCTCAAATGCGCCACCTATCCTTCAACCTATGATCCCTCCATAGTCAAATAAGTCCAACACTTCAACCTTTTTTTTTTGAAAAAGATACCTAAAACGACAGCTATTAGGAAGGGAATCGTCATCCAACCTACTCTTCACCTCACATAACCCGATGAAGCGAAAAGTTTAGAAGACTTGGAAAAAGATAATGATGATTATACCTTGGTGATGACTGATGGTGGCAGGAATAAGAAGAAAGGAAAGGGAGACCCTTTAGGTGATGATGAGCATGACGCTCTAGAGACAGATGATGATGAGGATTATGGTGATGATGAACATATGAGAATTGATGATAGCTATGATCCGTATGAAGATGAATTATGGCAAAATGATGTGGACAATGACGAGTCGTACTTGAAGAGAATTTAACATAATAGAGAGTATTCCAGAGGTGATGAAGAATGGGGCAGCATTGTATTGAAACCTTGGATGTTGTTTAGTGACAAACAACATTTTAAGGGGGTATTAAGGGACTACTGCATTCAATGTGGGTTTGGGATGGTTGTTGAGAGGTCAACACCTAGGAGATTGATTGTAACTTGTTAGGACTTCAACTGTTATTGGAGGCTGCATAGTAGCATACTCCCTAATGGCAAGACTCGGGCCATCAAGAGTATCAAGAACTGTGAGCACACTTGTAGAGGCTTAGATGATAGGAATCCATTGGTCAATGTGGCTTGGGCAGCTGAGAAGTTAACGGATGACATTAGGGCAAATAATGACATTCTTGGGAGGACTTTGAATGAGCTTCTTTTCCAGAGGTATGGAGTTCAAATGGCTACTAGCACACTATACAAGATGAGAACTGTGGCTTTGAGGGAAATTAATGGTGGCTATGATGAGTCTTACGCAACGTTGCCCAAGTACTGTGAGGTGATTAGGAGCACAAATCCTGGTTCTATAGCCAACTGTGCATGGAAAACTAGTCAAGGACCACGTAGGGCTCTAATCTTCTCCAGTATATTCATTAGCTTCAAGGGAGCAATTGATGGATTAGCTACCGGACGTAGGAGCTTGGTTGGAGTGGATAGAGCTCATTTGAAGGTTAACTTGGGGGGAGTCTTGTTATCTGCAGTTGCCATTGATGTCAATAATGAGCTTTTCCTTTTTGCTTGGGCCATAGTCAGCGCTACTGAAGATGACGAGAACTGGAGATTCTTTGTTTGGCATTTGAAAAGAGTGCTGCAATCTTGCAACAGGGGTGATGGGGATGAGTGGTGCATTATATCTGATAGATAAAAGGTATTCACTCTAGCTATTTTGCTATCAATTTGACATTTGATCATAACAATTGCATTTCTATTTCACTAATATGTTTCCTTTGCTTGTAACAATTGTTCAATGTAGGGAATTGATGATGCCCTTACTGCTTTATGGCCTACAACAAGGAGGAGATAATGTTGTAAACATCTTGCTAAGAACTAGAAGGGTGCATTCACTGGGCCCCTCATGTACTCACTGTTTTGGAAGGCTTGTAGTGCAGCAAGTCCATTTCCCTTCAAGAAAGCCACGGAAGAAATACAGAGCACTAATCCCTTAGCTTTGGTGTGGTTGTCTAAAATTGGAGATCAAGCAAGGTGATCTCGACACCAGTTTAATTTGATCCCAATATATGCTCTGAAAAGAACAAGACCAACTTCGTGGAGAGTTTTAATGCTACTCTAGGAGTTGATAGAGCAAGGCCTGCATTGACTTTGTTAGAAGGTAGTGGTATTCAATTATTTACCTTGATTTATGTGTGTCTGTGTGTGTCTTTATTTTATGCATAACAATTTTGTGTTTTTATGTGTAGGTATTAAGAGGGTGTGTATGGTGACAATTTCTAAAAGAAGACAAGCTTGTGCCAATTGGAATGATAATGAACCAACCCCTAACATAGTAGAAGAATCCAAAAGTTAGTGTTAGACTTAAGAATGTGCAAAGCATATGAGAGTGCTCCAAGGGAGTTTGAGATCAGAGATGCGAAGTCCATGTTGCCAGTGAGTTTGAACAAGAGAACTTGCATTTGTGGTTTGTGGCAAATACCAGGCTTGCCTTGTGAGCATGCAATAAGAGCATTATTATATGCTCAAGAAGATCCGTACATATACACTAACACCTGTACTATGGGGGAGTCTACAGACAGACTTATGGTCAAACCATTAAGTCAATTCCAGATTAAGATAATTGGCCAGAGATTGACCAGCTAGAGAATTTGCCACTAACATTTAGAAGGGGTGTAGGTAGGCCGCCAAGAAACGGGAGAAGGGAAATTGGTGAGGAAGAAAAGGGCAAAAGGTCCACAACTATTTGATGCACCAGTTGTCATGAGTTTGGTCACAACTGTAACACCCCCGAAATCCACTCGCGCCCATCCCTGCTGCGTCGCGTCGACCTCGGGCGTGTTACCGCCGCGATGGAACGCAAGGCATAATAAGGGTTAACGATAACTTAAAACATTAACTTGAAAACTAAAATGCAGCGGAATTAAAATATAAATACAACTCGGGAATCATCAATGACCCCTTTCATTCAAACCACAAACCATATATAAGTCTTAGAAAAACCAATAATACTTATTTCAAAATGCTTTAAATTTAAATACCCAAGCCTAGTCCCCGTATGCTCGAGTTTATGCAGCAGCACCAGCACACCTAGTCTGCTCCCCATTGTAGCACAATGGTTCATCGCAGTTCATCAAACACATAATAACACACAATCAGCTATGCTGAGTACGTAATGAACCATTGAATACATGTAAACATAAATGATGCACACATGAACAATCTTAAGCATGATGCTACACTATGTTACATCCTTTAACCTTTAATCTTTAATCTTTAATTGGCATCGAACGGGCACCGTCATCTTACTAGAATCATACGGGCTACTGAATCCTTAACAGACACTAGGTCTGTTAGATGAAATGCAAATACGGTTTCGAGCCGTCTCACACCCATCACCTTAGTATGCATACCCCCAAGATCGAACGGAACCTTCCGCCTACTTGAGTGTCAAAAATATAAGGACACTACTGTCGTCACAGTAGGCCTGCGTAGGAGCGTAGGACAAGTCCCACACTCCCCCCATTGTTCATCACTTGTAGGGAGTCCAGCTACAAGATATTGCCATAATTCATTTTAATATTAACCATTATTCATTTCATAACCACATATCGTATCTCTTGTAACACTCTTGTTACACTATGGATACATAGAATCAATTACCTGTTCTCTTCATTAAAATGCTCAAATCGTATCTCTTGTAACAACCTTGTTACACTATGGATACATAGGAATCATTTACCTGTCCTCTTATGCTCAAATCATATCTCTTGTAACAACCTTGTTACACTATGGATAGATTAAAAATGCTCTTTGAAATACTACGATAGAATTACGCATTCCCATGCAACATATCAATTTCAATTACAAATGTCTAACCAGACAATCTCAATCAATCAAACATTCCCTATCATGCTTCTAGGTTCCAATAACATAGATTGCAACCTAATCATGATACTAATACTTGGGATTAAACTTGGTACGCGTACGTACCTTGTAACGGAGAATTTTCGCTGTCTTAATCGAACGTTCCGCTTATGAAATTGGGACCTAAATCGTTAAATAAAAGCTTTAGTGCTACGTCGTTGGTAACGTTAATAACTACTACGTAATTAAGACTATACGGTTTAATAATTCGAAGTAAGCGATAACTAAACCCCTTGTTTATGAATTTTCGTTACTTTTCTCTTATAGAGTGTTTAACGTCTTTTAAGGAGTCAAAGCTAGTGAACATACTCATATTAGTCCACTATCTTTACTAAACCAATTAAATGAGTCCAACCATGTTTTATGTCCAAATCTTATGTCCCAAAAGTCTTAGGTCCGATCCAGTATTATGTCCAAAAGTTAGATCCGCAACTTTAGTCAGAATAATAAAATAAACTCATTAATCTTGAATTATTAATTAACTAATTATAATTTAACATAATTATGAAAACATAATTTATAATTAAACTTATAATAATATTCAATATATACAAAAATGTTTTATACCGTTAAGCTCGCCGGAAATCAAGTTCCGGCGACCGATTTCCGGCCACGGTGCAACAACTTCGTCGCACCACTCGCACAGCAGCAGCAACGCACGCTTCGAGCTTCGTCGCACAGCTCGCACAGCAGCAGCCTCGCACAAGCCTTCGTCGTCCCTCGCTCACACACTCGAACCACTCGACTCGCACTTCGAGCTTCGTCGCACAACGCCCTCCTGCTCGCTCCTTTGCTCGTCTCGCTCAGCACTCGAACCTCGCAGCGTCCGCCCTTCACACTCCCTTCGCACAATCTCACAAAATCGCTCGCTCGACCTCGCGCACTCGCTGGCACCCGAGCTTCGCGCAATGACCCTCTCGAGCCTCGCCGAAGGTTTGCCCAGCACCCTCACGACTCTCGACGAGCCTCTTGGTAAAGGAGAGATGGAGAACGAAAGAGGTCAGCAAGAGAGAGAGAGGAGACCCGCGAGAGAGAAGACCAGCAGAGAGGAGAAGGGTTTGAGGGAGAAGAAGAATGACGGACGGGTTTCTCAAAATTTTCTCCTCTTCTTTTCCTTTTTATAGCCTTCTAAAAGTGGTAACTCTAGATCGGGTGAACTCGGTTTAGCCTTTATAAATCCGAAATTAACACAACCGACTCGTATTAATATTATTATATTCTTATTATTCTGTAAATAATAATAAAATACCTTTTTATTATTTTCTTGGTATTTCTTAATTAATACGAATAAATTATCAAAAATACGGAGTATTACAGGCTTTCCCCCTTAAAAGAAGTTTCGTCCCGAAACTTGGAGGTAGCCAGTCTTAACGACGATCTTTTGCACTTCTAAGTCCCAAAATTTCATAAGCGTTTTCTAACGTTCGCACAACAGATCAGCAATACTACAATAAAACTATCATAATTAACATACTTTAGGGTGAAAGCGCGAAATTCTATCGCATTCTTCCCCCCTTAAAAGAAAAGTTACGTCCCCGTAACTCACGTACCTCTTGAAAAAGCTCAGGGTACTTCAGACGCATTGCATCTTCGGCTTCCCAGGTTGCTTCTTCAGTATTTTGATTTCTCCACAACACTTTGACAATTCTGATGTCCTTATTCCTCGTACTACGCACTTTGCGGTCTAGATTGGACAGGTTTCTCCTCATAGGATAAGGTTTCGTCTATTTCGACATTTTCCGGTTCAAGTACATGTGACTCATCCGGTACGTATCTCCGGAGTTGGGATACGTGAAACACATTATGGACCCTTTCTAAGTTATTGGGCAAATCTAGGCGATAAGCGACTTTGCCTACTCTCGCCAGAATCTCATATGGTCCTATGAATTTAGGGCTTAGCTTCCCCTTTTTCCCGAATCGCATCACTCCTTTCATTGGAGACACCTTAAGCAATACTTTTTCCCCGACTTCGTAATTCTCATCCCTTCGCTTCTGATCCGCATAGGATTTCTGCCTGTCCTGTGCAGCCTTAATCTTTTCTTGAATGAATCGACCTGATCCATGTCTCCTGAATCATCTCAGGTCCTAACACCACAGTCTCACTAATGTCGTTCCAACAAAAGGGCTACGACACTTTCTCCCATATAGTGCTTCAAATGGTGCCATCTTAATACTAGCATGGTAGCTGTTGTTGTATGAGAATTCTATGAGGTCCAAATGGTCTTCCCATGATCCTTGGTATTCTAAGGCACAGCTCTCAACATGTCCTCTAAGGTCTGAATAGTTCTTTCGGTTTGACCTCTGTAGCTGGGTGAAAAGCTGTACTCATCAATAGCTCACTACCAAAGCTTCCTGAACCTTTTTCCAGAAATTCGAAAGGAATCGCGAATCTCTATCTGATACTATACTCGTGGGTACTCCATGCAATCGAATGACATTTTTCACATAGCCTTGGCTAAGGCTTCCATACTCCACGTATCTTTCATAGGTATGAACCTTGCGTTTTGGTTAGTCTATCCACTATCACCCATATGGTATTATTGCCTCCCCGACTCCTAGGTAAGGCTACAACGAAATCCATGGATATGAGTCCCATTTCCATGTCGGAATGTCTAAAGGTTGAATCTTTCCTTGAGGTCTCTTGTGTTCACTTTTGACTTTCTAGCACGTTAGACATTTGGAAACAAACTCAGCTACTGCTCTTTTCATCCCAGGCCACCAGAACATCTTCTTGAGGTCCTTATACAACTTATCTCCCCCTGGGTGGACGGAATAAGTCGTGTTATGACCCTCCCCCATTATCTTTTGTTTCAATTCTTCACATTTTTGCGGTACGCACCACCTACCCTTATATCTTATGCTTCCATCCTCATGGATCGCAAACCCTTCTGCTTTTCCCTCCTTAAGCTTTGCTTTGACTCGCTCAAGCTTCACATCCCCAGGTTGATTTTCTCTTATTTCGTCTAGAAAGTTGGGCTCGATGGTTAAGGCACTCAGCAATCTTTCTACCTCCCCTTCATGAACAACTTCTATCTGGAGTCTAGAAAACTCCTCACAAAGTTTGTCGGCAACGACTAATGTATTCAGGCTATGGCTAGACTTGCGACTTAACGCATCAGCAACGACGTTGGCTTTACCCTCATGGTACTGGATGTCTAAGTCATAGTCCTTGATGAGCTCTAACCATCTGCGCTGTCTCATTTAAGGTCTTTCTGGGTGAAGATGTATTTGAGACTTTTGTGATCAGTGAAGATTCGACAAGTCACCCCGTAAAGGTAGTGTCTCCAGATTTTTAGGGCAAACACTATTGCGGCCAATTCTAAGTCGTGTGTTGGGTAATTGACTTCATATGCTTCAACTGCCGAGACGCATAAGCTATGACCTTCCCATTTTGCATAAGAACACAACCCAACCCATTCTTGGACGCATCACTATACACATCATATCCCTCATTCCCATTAGGCAAGGTTAGGACAGGGGCTGATGTTAACCTTTCTTTGAGCGTTTGAAAGGCTTTCTCACTGTCCTCATTCCAGTTAAACCTACAATCCTTCTTCATCAAAGTGGTCATGGGCTTTGCTATTTTGGAGAAGTCTTTCACAAATCTCCTATAGTAACCGGCTAAACCCAAGAAACTTCTTATGTCTGTGACATTCTTTGGAGTAGGCCATTCACTCACGGCTTTGATCTTTGCAGGATCGACTGACACACCCTCCTTGGAGACAAAGTGACCCAAAAATGACACTCTTTCCAACCAAAATTCACACTTCGAAAACTTCGCATATAGTTGGTTGTCCCTAAGTGTCTGCAAAATGACTCTCAAATGACCCTCATGTTCCTCCTTGCTCCTAGAATAGATCAGTATATCGTCTATGAACACAACGACAAATTTGTCGAGGTAGGGTCGAAAGATCCTATTCATAAGATCCATGAAAACTGCAGGTGCATTAGATAACCCAAAAGGCATTACCGTAAACTCACCATGGCCATATCTAGTCCTGAAGGCAGTCTTAGGTATATCATGATCAACAATCCTCAATTGATGGTAACCTGACCTTAATCTATTTTGGAGAACATCCCCGCACCCTGAAGTTGGTCGAACAAGTCATCAATCCTAGGTAATGGGTACTTGTTTTTCACAGTGACATTGTTCAACTCTCGATAGTCTATACACAACCTCAAACTACCATCCTTCTTTTTCACAAATAAGACAGGTGCTCCCCATGGTGACATGCTAGGTCTAATATACCCTTTGTCTAGTAGTTCCTCCAACTGGTTTTTCAACTCGTTCATTTCTGCTGGAGCCATTCGATATGGGCTTTCGAAATTGGTCCAGTCCCAGGTACTAGGTCAACGGTGAACTCTACATCTCTCCTTGGTGGCATACCAGGTATATCTTCAGGAAAAACATCCTGAACTCTCGGACTACTGGCACATCCTCAGGCCTCAACGGATCATCCTCAATTCTTCTCACCGAACACAAAAAGAGGCCATCCCTTGTCTACATAGTTCTTAAGTTGTGGCATTGATCACCTTAATCCGGTTCTCGAGGTATTCTCCTATATGACACTCTTTTTCCCAAAGGATCTCTCAGTTCCACTTTCTGCGCATCGCAATCTATCTTAGCCATGTACTTTCCAAGCCAATCCATCCCCAAAATAACGTCTAGGTTTGATAAGTTAAACTCTATCAGGTCAGAAGGAAAGAAACTCTCTCCTATTTTCAGTGGCACTTTTAGAAATCTTTTAGAGCAATTAACAGTTCCCCAGACGGAATGACTATAGGCATAGAAATCGACTCAGACTCGATCAATGTTAAAGTCCTAACAGTTGAATGGGCAATAAATGACAATGATGCTCCAGAATCAAACAATACTTTAACAGGAGTGGAGTTGATAGAAAATGTACCCGAGACAACATCCCTTCGAGCCTCTTGTTCTCTAGTCGACATCATATACAGCTTCCCCTTGCCCTTATCTTGGGAATTGGTTGCATTGTTCCCATTAGATGTCTGATTATTGGTGTTGGTTACAGGCTTGGAGTAGTTAGAATTCCCATTGTAAGCACTTCCCCCATTTCCATTCCCGTTTCCATTTCCATTTCGGGGCTTGTCCCCATAATTCCCATTCTTTTGGCCATTGGGTTGATCAGTTTGTTCTTCGAGTAGCACTCATATGCCCTATGTCCCAATTTCCCGCATTCTCGACATTCCACCTTGTTACCCTCACAGTCTCTACCAGGATGGTTGTTAGGGCACTTCTACACCTATACACACGCTCAGATCTGCGGTTATTGGTGTTGTTATTGCGGTTATTGTTGTTGGGATTAGTTGTTGTTATTGGGTCCCTTACCGAAATTCCTTTGAGGGTCTTGATGGTTTTGGTTCCCATTATGCTTCTTCTCAAACTTCTGGACCTCAGTGTTTGGATTATCTTTTCGTTTCTCACCCTGCTTACCCCCTTCCTCTCTCTTCCTGATGGCATAAAGATGAGCAGCTTTGCCAAACACATGATCTAAAGAGGTGAATGTATCTCCCCCTAGTCTTCCTTGCAGGTCAAGGGTAAGTCCTAGTTCGAAACGTGAGGCTTTAGATTCCTCAGTAGGTGCTATTTCCGGGGCAAATCTCATCAGCTCGATGAATTTCCGGTAGTACTCCTCAACAGACAGAGTCCCTTGTTCCAACATCATAAATTCTTGGGCTTTCTGCTTCTTAAGGTATGGAGGGTAATATTTGTCCCTTAAGGCCTTTTTGAAAGTTTCCCACCCAAAACCAGGCTGACTCAGGAGGTTGCTCTTAGCTTGGGTCCACCAGAAATGAGCATCTCCCTGAAGGTAGTAGCTCGCTAAGGGCACAGTTTTCTCATCAGGGCAGGATAGGTGAAGAAAAGTTTATCGAATTCCCCAACCCAGTTCTCTAATTCTCAGGTCCCCCTTTCCCATTCAGTATTGGTGGGTTCCTACGGGCAACCTTTTCGATAAATCCCCTTCACGATTGTGACCTTGGGCTAGGTTGGCAGTGATTTGCACCAAGTCACGTATCGATTGCTCGATATTCAGAGAGGTTTCAGGCGTGCCTCCCTCCCGAACCATTCTACGCTGAAAATAACATAATAGCTATCTCAGTGACACACATCATCCTGTCCTTTCTTAACCAATACACATTGCACATATAGCAAGCATTTGTCACGAACAAATATTAAGTCTTTATTGACTTGCAACACAAACATCTCACATGAGACGTCACAACCAAAACAAGGAATATCATAAAGTATCCTTAAAGGTTTTCGAACATATATTCATATATAATGTATTTAAGAGATAAAACGATCGTTTCAATCAAGTAAATAGTTTTGTCGCAAAAATAAGGTTTTATTCAACACCATTTTTGAAACATCCTTGTACATCCTCTTACCTATTCATATTTGAATATTGCAAGAATCGTTCGCAACTTCATTGAACAATCAAACAACACATTCAGTTCAAGACACGAAACGAAATCACATTTGCAATCATTCCTATGACTTAATGCACATAACATAATATGTTCTATATGCTCCTATCCCATACTACCCATTTTGAAATCGTTTTTAAAACGTTTTGAAATTCAGAGCCTTCGGCTCTGATACCAGTTTTGTAACACCCCCAAATCCACCGCGCCCTCCACTGCTGCGTCGCGTCGACCTCGGGCGGTTACCGCCGCGATGGAACGCAAGGCATAATAAGGTTAACGATAACTTAAAACATTAACTTGAAAACTAAAATGCAGCGGAATTAAAATATAAATACAACTCGGGAATCATCAATGACCCCTTTCATTCAAACCACAAACCATATATAAGTCTTAGAAAAACCAATAATACTTATTTCAAAATGCTTTAAATGTAAATACCCAAGCCTAGTCCCCGTATGCTCGAGTTATGCAGCAGCACCAGCACACCTAGTCTGCTCCCCATTGTAGCATCAATGGTTCATCGCAGTTCATCAAACACATAATAACACACAATCAGCTATGCTGAGTACGTAATGAACCATTGAATACATGTAAACATAAATGATGCACACATGAACAATCTTAAGCATGATGCTACACTATGTTACATCCTTTAACCTTTAATCTTTAATCTTTAATTGGCATCGAACGGGCACCGTCATCTTACTAGAATCATACGGGCTACTGAATCCTTAACAGACACTAGGTCTGTTAGATGAAATGCAAATACGGTTTCGAGCCGTCTCACACCCATCACCTTAGTATGCATACCCCCAAGATCGAACGGAACCTTCCGCCTACTTGAGTGTCAAAAATATAAGGACACTACTGTCGTCACAGTAGGCCTGCGTAGGAGCGTAGGACAAGTCCCACACTCCCCCCATTGTTCATCACTTGTAGGGAGTCCAGCTACAAGATATTGCCATAATTCATTTTAATATTAACCATTCATTTCATAACCACATATCGTATCTCTTGTAACACTCTTGTTACACTATGGATACATAGAATCAATTACCTGTTCTCTTCATTAAAATGCTCAAATCGTATCTCTTGTAACAACCTTGTTACACTATGGATACATAGAATCATTTACCTGTCCTCTTATGCTCAAATCATATCTCTTGTAACAACCTTGTTACACTATGGATAGATTAAAAATGCTCTTTGAAATACTACGATAGAATTACGCATTCCCATGCAACATATCAATTTCAATTACAAATGTCTAACCAGACAATCTCAATCAATCAAACATTCCCTATCATGCTTCTAGGTTCCAATAACATAGATTGCAACCTAATCATGATACTAATACTTGGGATTAAACTGGTACGCGTACGTACCTTGTAACGGAGAATTTTCGCTGTCTTAATCGAACGTTCCGCTTATGAAATTGGGACCTAAACGTTAAATAAAAGCTTTAGTGCTACGTCGTTGGTAACGTTAAAACTACTACGTAATAAGACTATACGGTTTAATAATTCGAAGAAACGATAATAAACCCCTTGTTTAAGAATTTTCGTTACTTTTCTTTATAAGAGTTTAACGTCTTTTAAGGAGTCAAAGCTAGTGAACATACTCATATTAGTCCACTATCTTTACTAAACCAATTAAATTAAGTCCAACCATGTTTTATGTCCAAATCTTATGTCCAAAAGTCTTAGGTCCGATCCAGTATTATGTCCAAAGTAGATCGCAATTTAGTCAGAATAATAAAATAAACTCATTAACTTGAATTATTAATTAACTAATTATAATTTAACATAATTATGAAAACATAATTATAATTAAACTTATAATAATATTCAATATATACAAAAATTTTTATACCGTTAAGCTCGCCGGAAATCAAGTTCCGGCGACCGATTTCCGGCCACGGTGCAACAACTTCGTCGCACCACTCGCACAGCAGCAGCAACGCACGCTTCGAGCTTCGTCGCACAGCTCGCACAGCAGCAGCCTCGCACAAGCCTTCGTCGTCCTCGCTCAACACTCGAACCACTCGACTCGCACTTCGAGCTTCGTCGCACAACGCCCTCCTGCTCGCTCCTTTGCTCGTCTCGCTCAGCACTCGAACCTCGCAGCGTCCGCCCTTCACACTCCCTTCGCACAATCTCACAAAATCGCTCGCTCGACCTCGCGCACTCGCTGGCACCGAGCTTCGCGCAATGACCCTCTCGAGCCTCGCCGAAGGTTTGCCCAGCACCCTCACGACTCTCGACGAGCCTCTTGGTAAAGGAGAGATGGAGAACGAAAGAGGTCAGCAAGAGAGAGAGAGGAGACCCGCGAGAGAGAAGACCAGCGAGAGAGGAGAAGGGTTTGAGGAGAAGAAGGAATGACGGCTGAGAGGAGAAAGGGAAACTTAGGGTTTCTCAAAATTTTCTCCTCTTCTTTTCCTTTTTATAGCCTTCTAAAAGTGGTAACTCTAGATCGGGTGAACTCGGTTTAGCCTTTATAAATCCGAAATTAACACAACCGACTCGTATTAATATTATTATATTCTTATTATTCTGTAAATAATAATAAAATACCTTTTTATTATTTTCTTGGTATTTCTTAATTAATACGAATAAATTATCAAAAATACGGAGTATTACAACAACAGGTTGACATGCAAAGGAGGACTTACTGCCAAGGAGAAAAAGAGGATTGCTTCACAGGGAGATGCTTCTACATCTGGTACTAAGAAGAAGAAGGTGGCACAATCTGCAACTCAACCTACCCCTGAACCACTGCAATCACAAGGAACAAACACTAGGAGCAAGAAGAAACAACAAGCATTATCATCACAACCAGTGAGAAAATTAACAAGACTTAACTTATAGTTGCTAATATTGGATTTGTAATTAGGTATCATGTGAGTTAGAATGATGAATGATGAATTTTTATGTTCTTGGAAATAATGTGGGTCTTTAGTTGTCGATAAATGATGAATTATTTTGGTATATTTTAGTTGTTCCATTTAGGGTATTTCAAGCAAGATATTATACTTAGGGACATGATTTATTTTATAATCGCGTTTGTAAGTCTGGAAGGAAGCAGGTTTGAGTGAAGAAAAGCCACATTAGTTCTATCAAATGGCGACTTAATCTGATGAGTTGAAGTTGCTGCTCTTTTTGTTTGCACCCACATATTGGTTAGTTCATCAGTTTCAATTTTGAATTTGTTGATGTAGCGAGTTGAAGAATTTTGGTTGTAGGTGGTGATGTGTTGTTAGTCCGTATCTTATCTACGAATTGATTAGATTAGAGTCATGCCTGAAATTTGCCTATGTAGGAGTAGAGCCTACATCTTTGCATGTTTTGCCACGCAATGCTCTCCCATATTGAGCTAATAGGCATATATCCTATGGAAATTAAGTAAACAAGAGCAATTTAGTTCTACCTTCCATTTCACATGCCTATGTCTTAAAGTACTTTGTCACTAGGTTCACCTCTGGCCATATACTTTGGTACTTTGCTTGCACCATGAATAATCTAGATTCTATGCTCTTTCATGAAATAATCAATCATGACAAGAATACAAACTATTAAATCATACATGTTATACATCTGTCACCATATGAAAGAGATGACATTGCTAGTTCTTGAACCAAGTCAGAAGTAGATAAGTAAATTTCATCATAATGAGAACTCACTATTAATCAAAATGCAACATCTACTTTATCAAAAGGGGTTCATTTAAACATGAGATTTGACCAATTTTGGAGAAACCTGACTAAAGAGCCTGCAATATAAACTGATTTTATATCAGTCGAAAACGACAAATGAGTCTGCATATTAGTTTAACCACTTATGAGTATTTAATTGCAAGGAAAACAAAAAGGAGAGATATTGAATTGACAAAGAAGAGAAACAAAAGAGCCTGCAATTTAAACAAAGAAGAGATAGAGCATATTGTTAATTTCTTCACTCTCTTAACTTGAGAAGCAATAACATACACAATAAAGGCTAAAAAGTAATCTGCACAAGAACATTACAAGTACTAGTAGCTTGCTGCTTGCCCCACAACAATCAACTTAGTTATCTTCTCTCTTTTTTGCTTTATCTTCTAAGAACTATATAGAATTTGGGATCCTGCAATAAATCAGAGTTCTGTCATATTATCACTATTGACACACTTAAGATTATGGGAAAACAACAGTAAAAGTTAAGCACATACAAAAAGCATATTGTAGTAGTTACTTGTATACTTGTATCTATCTCGTTAGGTGTTTTCCTTTTAAGGAGGGTGTTATTTTTTCATTAGCTTTTGTGTAAAACAAGATTACATAGTACTCCTACAACAATCAAGTTTCTGTTATTCAAAGTTAGATGAATAATTTGCAAAAAGAGACGAATTCATAGCATGGTTTTAGATGACACAAGTCACAACCTACACATTCACTGTAACTCTGCCAACTATGGCTATATCATGCTTTTATTCTTTTTTCATATTACAACATTGACTTGTAAAGGCTGTTTTTTATGGCAGTTAGTTTGGCATGTAGACTTTTCAAGTCTTTTAATAAAATCACCCCAAATTATCATAAGATAAACAACATAAAATCAACACTAAAATCAAAATTGAAGCTTTCATTAAAAATTGAACAATATGCACGGAATTTGAGTTGCTACTTTTGAGAGTGGTTGCTATCCGGACTACATTCCAAATCCAAACAATCATCCATTTTATCAGCCAAAAACTAATTGACAGTCTAAATAAATAAACACTTACATCGACCTAAATGATTATGATACTAAAAATATTGCTAAATGACTAAAAAAAAATGAAATTCAGAACCTAAAAAACACGATTTTTGTGGAAGAATCGACTCAATTTCTCTTGAACTTCGACTCAATTGTAAAACACGGTTTTTGTGGAAGAAGCTGTTATGTGAGAATTGGGAATTCTAGGTTAAATTTGGGGATTCTTGTTAAATTGTTCAATTAGATAAATTAAGGATAAATTGAGGATAATAATTCCAATTTCTTCAAATACGATCATGCAAACCATCAGAAGAGCAAGATATGGAAGTATAAATTTCAAGCTAAGGTAGAGGATGGATTGGTAGGGAGAAGTGTGGAGGAGAGAGGGAGTTTTCATTTTGAGAATGAAACCGTGATTTTTAATCAATGGAGGAGGGTTTTTTTTGGGTTTTATGATAATTAACAAGAGGGTAAGTTAGATAATTTAGTTAAAATTATGGTTAGCTAGGTTTTAAGTTAATTAAGGTTATTGAATATAATTAGTTAAAGTAGAAGGTCACTTGATATAAAAATTTTTTTGGCCCACCACTAACTAGAAAAACTCAAAATAGAGGGCCGCCATGTAGAATTCCCCAAAATAATATTAGCACATCAGGGAATACACGAGGAATTTCTACTCCCCAAATGTAAGTAGATAAAAGGATTCAAACTTGTAACGTTAAAATCACATTGTGAGTTTCCCACTGTGGGTGCATTCTCTTTACCTTAATAAATTAAGTTTCAGGTCCATTAAGTTCAGTTTAATTCAGATAAGTTTCAATCATGTCCAGCCAGGGCAATAAGTTCCAATCAGGTCTAATAAGGTCCAATAAGTTCCAATCAGGTGCAATAAGTTTCAATTAGGTCTAATAAGGTCCAATAAGTTCTAATCAGGTGCAATAAGTTTCAATCAGGTTTAATAAGGTCCAATAAGTTCTAATCATGTGCAATAAGTTTCAATCAGGTCTAATAAGGTCCAATAAGTTCCAATAAGGTCCAAATAGTCAATGATCAATAAACATTTGTATTGTTGTCCATTATTTTATTATTCATATCACTATTAGCTGATTATGTTATTATTAGAGTTTTAATTAAAGTACCACAATGATTATATCGTAATATAATTGTATTATTGTCTATTATCTTATTAAATGTTTGTATTATTGTCTATTATTTAATTACTTATATTACTATTAGTTGATTATGTTATTATTAGATTTTTTTTAAAGTACCATAATATATAGTATTATACTTATATTATTGTATATTATTTTATTATTCATATTATTATTAGCTGATTATATTATTATTAAAAAATATTATAATCATGGTCAAATAAGATTAACAATAATAATCATCATAATTACAGAATTTTGTAATTCGTCTTTAAATAACTTGAGATAACATGTTTTCGTTACTAATAATATTGAAAGATATAAATGTTATCAATTGATTGCTTCATTATCATCACCGAAGTATCTTTCTTCATTGGAGTATCTTTCTTCTATTCTATATACTCCTCTTCAATCAATACATTTTCTTCACCAACATCCAGCCATTCATCTGGAATTTTTGCCCGACTAATCTCCATATTCTTTGTTCTCGTCTTGTCAGTCAAATTTAAATCAGTTTTTGGTTCCATAGTTTCAACTATTTGTGGAACTAGAAATCCTTAAATCATGTAAATGAATACAATTATGTAGCGTGCATATTGCCGCGATGATAGCCATCATAGTTCATATTTTTTCTGTTATTCCTAAATACAACCGACTCATATCTTCACAGTTCAAAAAAGACATAGAAGCTAAAACCAAACACTTAAAGCTATTTCATACCCTTTTACATGTTTTATACATCTCTACACTACTAACATTCTCATAATTTATCTAAAAATCAGTAAGCTTTTTGTTTTTCAAGATTATGAACATGCAATTTCTTGCTCAAAATGTGTGTAAAGATTTACATGCAACATCAAATTTCAAAATTACAAGTTGTGCTTTACTAAAAAACTTACTTGAAGATGGATATGAACTTGAAGCACAATATAGATGAAAATTACCAAATCTTTTTCTCCACTTAGAATTAGCTCTCCATAGTCTTCATGATGCATTTTTTCGGATGATAATTTCACAAGTAAAAAGTGAGAGATGAAAGCGGAGTGAATGATAAGGAGTTAATGCATTCTACTACCTTCAAGTAAATGAAAGTGGAGTGAGAGTTAATGAGTTTTACTACTTTAGTCATAAAACTAAGTGGAGTGAGAGATAAATTTTTCTAGACGTGACAATTTCTCATTTGTTAGCAATAAATGTTAATCAACTTTTGATTTTCTACTAATGCTTTATGAAATCAAAACAAGACTATTAGATATATTAGTGGTGAAAGTTATGTCTAGGCAACTATATAAATAATATCTTTTTTTGTTAAATTGTTTATCATAAGAGATAATTAATAATTATTTTTTTAAATGGTGAATTTTAATAATTATTACTTCATAATAAATTTTGAGGGGTATTATTTATGTTAGGGTAATATTTATGTTATTATTCATCAATTTTTTTGTCTAATAAGGTCAAATAAGTTTCAATTAGGTCTAATAAGGTCTAATACGTTTCAATCACGTCCAATAAGGTCTAATAAGTTTCAATCAACGCCAATCAGATCTAATAAGTTCCAATTAGGTCAAATAAGTTCCAATCAGGTCCAATAAGTTGAATTAGGTCCAATCAAGTCTAATAAATTTCTATCAATTCAGTTCAAGTCCAATAAATTCAATTCAAATAAATCCAAATAAGTTTAGACTAGCATTTTTTGCACGCGATGCGTGCTTGAATTCTTTTCAAGACAGAAACTCAATTTTTTTCGACTTATGTAAAATTCAAATTTGAACATTAGACATACAAAGTATAATTATTTTTAGTTACAAAATTTAATTGGTTTAGTCTCTGTCACTTAAGTCTCTCACCAGTCTCTTTTCTTTTTTTACTTTTCAAGGTCAAAATTCTATGAACAAAATAGAAATTTTATTGAATTTATCTATGATTTCTAATATTATAATTTAGTTGATTTTAAAATTAAGTACACTACTTCATATATTGTGAAGAAAGTGGACACTTGGATTTCAAGTCAATTTTTGTGAGTATGTATTGACGTGGTAGTGTATTGGTTGTAGTTTGTAAGTTAATTTTTTGGTTTTTGTAAAGTTTCATCATTTGAGTGATTTGTATAATGTAAATTATGCAATTCTATGATTTAAGTTGACTTGTGAGTGATTGTTATAATTTTATTTCCAGTATTTTTATTTGAATCTCCCTTTGGTTTGTAAGTGGATTTGTAATTTACAAAGGAAAAGGGGTAAAATAGTCTCTTCATTCGGGGACACCATAGCCCCCCTTCCCTTATATAATAGAGATATAATAGAGATATGATGTACTTTAATTCTTGAATGATATTTTACATAAATCTTTTTACCTTGATAATTAATCGCTATTATATAATAGAAAGAGATAGGTCCAAATATATGTAAAAGTTTCATTATATATAGGAAACACTATGAAAAAGTAAATAATTTTTTTTCCTTGTTTAACTTCTAAATTATGATTTCACTACAAATACACCTCAGGTTTTTTTCCTTGTCTAACTTCTAAATTATGTTTGCACACATTGATATTTAAAAATTTTCATCGTTTCAATTTTTGTCCTTTTCTAAATTTTAACACTTTGAGCTTCAATTATATTTGAAATGAAAATTTGATTTTTTTCATACACAATTTGATATTGGATTTTTTTTTGTAGAAAAACAAAAATCGTTACTTTTCGCAAATTAATTTAGTTTTTTTTTTTTCTGAAAATGGATTTTTGCAAAAATTGTTCGCAAAAAGTTTGATATTTGTTTTGTTTTTCAAAATTTATTTCTGAACATGGACTTGATATTGTTTTGTTTTTCAAAATTTATTTCTGAACATGGACTTTTTGCAAAAGTTATGAGCAAAAATTTTAATATTGGCATTTTAAAGAAAAAACTAAATTTGTTTTATATGAAAATGAATTAAATTTAAGCCTGATTGTATGACTCATTGTTGTCATCTCCACTTTTTTAACTGTATAACAGTCAACTAATTTGCTATTGTTTATTTCAACTTATGTGAAATAATTTTGAAGATTAAAAGAATTATGTACCTTTTTCGAAATTCGCAAATTGTCGATGGATGAATGTGTGATATCGCCGTCAAAATCTTATGCTTTTCTCAAATTTGTGTTTATAGGTAACTTTTGTGAGTATGTAATTGTGAATGGTTCTTGAGAACAGTGATTTGTAAGTAAATTTTTGTAGTAAATGGTTTTGTATGTATTGACATTCTAGGTTATTAGTTTTACTTTGCATGTTAATTTTAAGTTTTAATAAAGTTTCCTGATTATTTGAGTAATTTGCGTGATTTTTATAACATGATTTTCTTAATTATGAGTTATTTGTAAAGTTTCTTCTTTTCAATGATTTGTGAGTGAGTGTTAAATTAATTTTCGGTAGTTTTTTTAGTGCCAATTTTAATTTTGAGATTTCTTTTGTAATCTAGAAAGTGAAGGGGGTAAAATAGTCAGTTCAGAAAAAGACACCATAGTTCCCCTTCTTTTATATAATAGAGATAAGTTCAAGATCTTTCAGGTGAGGAGAACGTAACTTATGTCCACCAAACAAGATACTAGTCTACTACTGGTATCGTAAGTCGTATGTATCTACTATGCGTAAAAATATTAGTGCATACTGTAGCATGGGTAGTACTGCCTAATTTATGACACACGCAGCAGAACTTTGAGAATATTTTAAAAACAAGAGAGAGAAAAAGGTGGAGAAACTTGCTGGGCTGGTAGGAGAGAGAATTCAGGGCAGAGAGAGAAAACGCAAAGCTAAAAACTGGGGTAGTAGCGCTAAACAAGGGAAGAAAACACAGGCTATAGTTTCAGACTTTCAGTGAGCTTGACAATGGTAGAAATGGTGTTAGATACCTTCAAGTTTCGAGCTTTTCCTTCATGTTCTTCTTCATTATTCGCCATTGGAGCAGCTGCAAGCAAACCAAGCCAAAGAAGTTTCATTGTACTCTTCCTTTTCCTCCTTTTCATTCACCTTCTTTAATAAACTTAACCTTACTTTCCTTCTTTTCTACACTTTCCTAATTTTTTACTCAATCTTACTCATATAATAACACCCTTTTCCCATTTTTTTCCCTTTTCCTTTTCTGGGTTTTAATTGAAGTTAATTATTTAATACCCATATCAAAAAATTGACCTAAAATGTATAAAAATTGGTATTAATTAGTCTTCTTCTGATTTTGATTTCCATAATAGTGAAGATTTTTCATACTACTGTTGGTGTTTTTTTTTTATTGTGAGATATCCGGATGCTTCAAACTTTTGTGGGATCAAATCTAGAGGAATCTGGGATTGGCTGAACTGAAATTTGAAAATTTGGGTCTGTTTTTTTTATTTTTATAAAAAAAAAAAAATACTATTTTGATTCTAATTTTTGTTTAATCATCTGGGTTGGTGCTAGTTTGTTGGTTGGTGAACTTGAAGCTGTTTTAATGGCACCATCCTTTTGATTGGTGTAAATAATAGGAGTATCATAAACTAGTTGTGTTTCCCTCCTTTTTTAGTATTTTATGAACTAGGAGGAGCATAATTTCTTTTATTTTAGATTGAACGGAGGAAGCAGAAGGAAACTTGGGATAGATCTAGGTAAATCCCTTAAATACTTCTTAGAATACCCCCACCAATTTTTTCTTTGTGGGTTGGATTGATTTTTGCAATGTTGTCGTTTCCTGGTTTTGGGTTAAACATACCTTGTCATTGATTACACTTGAGGTATATTTTAGTATTTCTTTTTTTTTTTTGATTTTTGTTGTTGGTGAATTAGGTAGAGTTTTGTATGGTTTTGAGATCAACAAGGTTGGCTGGTGTTATAACTTGGTGTGCTGTATTCATTGGATGGGAGTGGCTGATAACCCTTTACTAGATCTAATTGACAAGGTTAGGTCTTGGGCTTCTTTGGGTAAATACAACCCTTCATCCGTCGTCTCCTGTGATTTTAACATGGCTGAGAATTCTTGCTGTCAGTGTGAACTAAAGTTTTCAGAATTATGCCACAAATATAGCTGCCTTGGTTGTAAGAGATTGTTGTGTGGATCATGTGTTCGTGGCAGTGGCCCTCTTGCTGTCATTGCTACTTCCAGTGGTAGCAAAAATGGCGATCACATGGAGAAAGTTATCAAGGCTTGCAAGCTATGCTTTAAAGCTTCTAAGAGGCATATTGGAAAAGTCTATCCCTCCGAGTCTCCACGGGCTAGCCCGGAGCCACTATCCCCTTCTGTTTGTGATAAGTTAAGCAGCAATGAAGTTGCTGAGAGAACTGAAGAAGATTGTGTGTCCGGTACAGTTGGGTTCCAGGATCATAACTTTTCTCCTCATAATATGAGTTCCAGCAGAGTGCTATCTATTGCTGGTCATCCATCGCAAGGCTCCCTTCATCACTCTCCTATTCAGTAAGCTTTTTCTTTATTTAAAAGTTGCTTTTTATGCACCTAAGTGTGTAGAATTTGTTATGCTGCGCTTTGCGACTTTAATTGCTCTTTTTTGCTTTTCATGTGATAAGTGATAACTTAATTTTCTTCCGCAGTAAATTAGCAGAAATAAAGTTTACACTACTTATATATCATTTACATTGGAGTTAGTTTGATTACATAATTCCTCCCTTGACTAACCGAGGCCTGAACAAGGTTAATCTGTTACTCTAGTGGCGCAATTTTCTTTCGTTTGGTCTTGTATGTAAATGCTTGTAGTGCTATCTCTTGTTGTCTTTATCATAATGCTTTCCATTGTTCTCTCTATAAGTATTTATATCTTCATATTGATCATAGGAGTGATGAAGAACCAGAAGAGTCCGGGAGGCATTTCTTCAGCTCAGCAAGTGAATATTGCCACGAAAATTCAGATATAGACACGAGTAGTCTTAGTCTTAGGAATGAGTCTTATAGTTTCAGGTCAACAGGTTCAAGTCCCTTAGACAGCCCCTCTAGGTTCAATATTAATACGCCTAGGGCTGGGCGCTCTGTACAGCAAACAACAGTCGGAAGCCCTAAACCTCAAAATTGCTGTCCCTCTGATTTGGCCATTTTAAGAGGGCATGACAGAGGGACCGGTGATCCTGCTAATGTGGATGGTAGATCTGACGAAGTTAACATCATCAACAAACAAAATAAGACGCTTCCTAAACCTTTAGATTTTGAAAATAATGGTCATATTTGGTTTCCTCCACCCCCCGAAGATGAAGATGATGAGATGGAAAGCAATTATTTTGAATATGATGATGATGATGATGATGATGTTGGAACATCAGGTGGCGTGTTCTCTTCTGCTGGAAACCTTCCTCATTCATTTCCTGCAAAAGAAAGCCAAAATGAGGAACCTTTAAGGTCTGTTATACAAGGTCATTTCAGAGCTCTTGTATCACAATTACTGCAGGGTGAAGGAATCAAAGTTGGCAAGGAAAATGGCAGTCAAGATTGGTTGGAAATTGTAAGCAATCTAGCATGGCAGGCTGCTAATTTTGTCAAGCCAGATACCAGTAAGGGAGGCAGTATGGATCCAGGCGATTATGTAAAGATTAAGTGTATAGCATCAGGGAGCCCAAATGAAAGGTATTGTAGTTTCAGAACTTTTTTCTCTGTGTACTATTATCAGGATTAGGATCCTACCTTAGCTCAGTGGGGGCACACATGATTAGAGCTTATAATTTAAGAATCCTACAAATTTTGTTATTAATATGATAAAAAATACTCCATTATATCATATTTTTGAGTTCAATAATGCTAAAAGCATATGTCAGATTGCGATAACTTGCATGTACCTTAAATTTGAAGTGACATATAATAACACGTGCTGTTGTTTTTCTACAACAGAAACACCATGTTCAAGGTGCATATTTATAAATTATACAAACAAATATTCTTTGACTTACATTTTTTTACTTTGAAATAGTCAACATGATAAGGTATTATCTAGCAAATTATGCACCCTGAAAATGATGTATCTGTAGTTCAAAATAATGGAGGTCCGCATCATAAATTATAGCCCTTGTTCTTCACTCTTCTAATGTACAGTGTTTCTATTTTTGGCTTAATCTATGCAGCACCCTGATAAAAGGAATAGTTTGTACAAAGAACATTAAACATAAGAGAATGACTTCTCAATACAAAACCCCTAGGTTATTCCTCTTAGGTGGATCACTCGAGTACCAGAGAGCTCAAAATCAGCTGGCATCATTCAATACATTGCTCGAAGAGGTTCTGTTTCAATTTTTTTGTGAATTTCCTTTTGGCGAGTTTTATATTTGAAATGCCATAGTAAATTTTGCTATCTGGTATGTGCAGGAGATGAACCATCTCAAGTTGATTGTCTCAAAGATAGAGGCCCATCGGCCACAAGTCTTGCTGGTTGAGAAAAGTGTGTCGTCCTATGCTCAGGAATATCTGCTGGAAAAGGAGATTTCTTTAGTTTTGAATGTTAAAAGGCCTGTATTGGAGCGGATAGCAAGGTGCACCGGTGCTCTGATAACTCCTTCTGTCGACAATATTTCTGTGGCTCGACTTGGACACTGTGAGCTTTTCCGCTTGGAGAAAGTTTCTGAAGTACTCGAGACTACTAATCAGTTCAATAAGAGACAGTCTAAAACCTTGATGTTTTTTGAAGGTTGCCCTAGACGGTTAGGTTGTACGGTAATGTATCTTGGACCCTACTATGCTTAATATTTTGCTCTTGAAATTTGTGATCTTCGAGTGGATTTTGGTATTGCATTCCATGTGACAAAGTTACCTGTGATGTTATGACCTTATTGTCTAGATAGCTTATCAGGATTGTGCTACGCTATTGTTCCCTAGATGATTTAAACTATATCTACATTTCTATAATTTACTTTATCTTTCCTTTTCAATCAAGTGGTTGTGTGTACAAAGTTGTGACAGATGAATTATTGATGCCAATAAGTTTTTACCATGGCTGCTGGATACCTTGGCTATTGGAGTTGTGCTGTGATTTTTGTTGTTGTTGTTGTCAATAGGATCCCACCTTGAAACTCCCCTGTATATATGTATATCTTTATACTGCCCTTTTTGCCTCCAATGACCCCCCCCTCTGCTCCTTCAAGTGTCTGCTTAAATTGAGAGGTTATCCAAGTTGTTTGACATTGGATATTTCTGCTAGCCTAGAAGGTTGGTTATTCTTTTCTATTGAAAAGGAGTCAGCTGTCTGCGCTAGTCACCTTCTTCTAGGCTCCGCTGGACGACACAGAAGTGTTAACTGTATGGGTTGTAACTCTTGTAAGCACCGTTATCAATATTCTGGCTCGTGCACAGTTCTGTTGCTTTAGTTTGCCTTGTCAAAATGGCTTCTGCAGCTAACTAAGTTTCTTTTGTTTAAGATGGCAAGAAGGTCAGGGATGGTTCAGAAGCACGTAAGCATTCCCGCAATATAGAATATAGATAGATCTTCCATTTTGGTGAAGGCAGCACATCTGGTTGTTCTTGTTCCTTACTTTTTACCTCTACTTTGGCGTATCCCTATGGTAAATACCCCAAAGGTTCACAGGAAAGAGGGAAGTTAATGTATTGTTAATGCATTGGGTATTTAGGGAGGGGTAATATAGGAAGCACAATAATATTAGGTTAGCTTGGAGAGAAAGCAAGTTAGTTAACTCCATAAATTAAAGAGATTAGTTAGAAGAAAGATATGTTGAAAATTGTGATAAGCAATTAGTAGTGTTAGCTTGGGAGAGTGCCATTGCTCCAGAAAGAGTGGCTAGGTTGTATTAGGTGATATAATCATCAAACTCAATCATATCTTCGCTTGTTCTTCTCTAATCATCTTTCTCTCTCCCATAATCTTTATTTTAGGTTATTAATCTACTGTTATCTATGTTATAATATCTACTATTTTTATCTCTCCTAAGCTAACACTAGTAATTTCTTACCACAATTTTCAACATCTTTCTTCTCACTAATCTCTTCTATATATCTCTATTATATAAGGCAACACATGGGGGACACCAAAAAATAGAAAAAGGAAAAAAAGAAAAAAATAATTAGAGAATAACTAACTGTTTCATTTGAATGAAGAAAGGGGGGAAAGTAGGACATTAAAATTGAGCATCAGTTTTTTAGAAAATAAAATGTAAAGACGGTTTTTCTATCCAATTAATTTTATTTTTTACTTCATTCGTTATCACACGTTATCGCACGCATTGCGTGCATGTAAGACTAGTAGACTATAGAGTTAACTAACTTGCTTTCTCTCCAAGCTCACCTAATTTTATTGTGCTTCCCATATTACCCCTCCCTTAATACCCAATGCATAACAATACTGGCCGTCGAAACTTCCACCTTGTCCTCGAGGTGGGTAGTAATTGGCGCTGAATTTCCGACCTCGATAGTGCTGATCACTGTAAGCTTTAAAATTATGTTCCCAAAGACGTTCAAGCTTCTCCTGGATGATTGTTGGTGTGACAATTATGGACTTAAAACGGTGCAAAAGATTCAGAAATTGGGCATGGAAGGGTCTCTAATTGTTGATCAAGTGGTTGTTGTTTGGATTGGTTTCATAAGTGCGATGGTCATGAGGAAAATGAAAGGAAATTACAAAGAGAGCTAGGGTCGCGCTAAAAAGTGTCAACTTTGGTGGAGTTGTAAGTGTGGTTGAAGAGTTGGGTTTGATAGATGGGGTAAATTGGATCAGTTCAAAGAAAAGGTGGTTGGATTGATTAAAGAAAGTAAGGAAGATGGTATGTGGGAATTGAAAAAGGGTATAGAATTTTGCATTTAAATTATGGGTAAGGGGCCCAAGCTTCTAGGAAGATGGTACGTGGGAATTGAAGATGGTATCTTGATAATTCTGAGTTGACATAGGCATAATGGGGCCCAAGCTTCTAGGTGGTGATATGGGCTCTCAGTTTGTTGGCTAAAAAAAATTAATAGGGCCATGTTCTAATAATTGGATATTGTTGAACATGGAATAGGGTTTAGGCTATTTACATGATTACCCTTACCAAAATCTTCTAGGTTTGACATTCTCTTGGAATTCTTTTCAACACTTTACCTAATAATGTCCCCCATGCTTGACCACCAACGATGCTTCCAATGGAACCTAGACCACCCGATTTCTCCCCAGTGGAGAAACTTGCTAAGAAACTACCACCACCACGACCAACATAACCCACCTAGAGCCCTGCTGATGATACCTCCACCCGGACCCACTACCCGCAACTCCTCTCTCAAAAATTCCGCCACTGTGGTTGTTGCTAGAGATGCTGTTTTGACGTCCTCTGGTGGCCCTTCCTATGTAATCAGCCGTAAGACCATCCTTTGGTTCGCCATCGACAACGTTTGATTTGCCGGTGTTGAATCCCATTGATCACCACATGTAAGTGTCCCACATTGGAGAAAGAGGAGAGATAAACCACTCTATAAGATTAGGAGTTACTCCTCCTATCACCAATTTGTTTTAGGATGGAACCTCCTTGGGCTTGTAAGTGGGCTAAACTCTCCTCCTATTAATTGGGTTACCCAGACCCATGGTGACAAATTATGTTCCATATTTAGTTTTCTCCGCATCCGATCGCTCCTTTTCCACTTCAAACACTGCTTGGTTTTCTTCCTCTTTGATTTCTTCTTCATCTGACTTGAAAGTCATTGGTGCTTTTATTACCACCTCTTTCTTTTCCAACACCGAATCTGGTCTTCCTTGAGATCCACCATAACGATAACCCAAGGATAAGCTGTTCAGGTGCTCTTCCTTGTCATTCCTCTGCAGCAAGCAGGCTTGTACTTGCCATGAAGGTGTCGATGATCGAAAGAAGTGTCGCATCACCTCCCCCTTCAATTCTTGCCAATCATAGAACGATAGTCACAAGTGTTCCTATTCGAACCATTGCCCCGCATCGCCGTCAAGCCCTATGATGGTAACCTTCAACTTTGCTTCCTCATTAAATTGAAAAAAATTCAAAGAAATCCTCCAATTGAAAGTTCCAATCCTTCGAATTCCTCCCATTAAACTCATGAATTCGAAGCTTTTGTCGGATTCTCCTTTGTTCTCCGAAATTCCCCAATCTCTTTTGTGTGTGATGTAGGCGAACTCATCTTGGATCCATGTTTGCATTTGTTGTGCTGCGTTTCTGCCTGCAAACTCCATTGCAGTTTCTTTTTTTTTTTTATAAAAGAAATCGAAAACTGAAAATCAGCGATTAATCTCCATGAATCGTCTGCTCCGATACCATTTGCTATGAATTAGCATAGATAACAGATAAAAACAGTAGATTTATAACCTAAAATAAAGATTATGGGAGAGAGAAAGATGATTCGGGAAGATCAAGTGAAGATATGATTGAATTTGATGATTTTATTACCTAATACGACCTAGCTACTCTTTTTAGAGGAATGGCACTCTTCCAAGCTAACACTAGTAGTTTCTTACCAAAATTATCAACAGATCTTTCTTCTCTCTAATCTCTTCTATTTATAGAGTTAACTAACATGCTCTCTCTCCAAGCTAACCTAATTTTATTGTGCTTCCCATATTAACCCTCCCTTAATATACAATGCATAACAGTAATGCAGACGACAGGAAGAGCTGGCCTTATGTGCCTTGCTCTATTTTAGTTGGACTTACCAGTTCTTTGCTGGAGCTAACCAATTTATTCTTTGGCTTTGTAAAAAGCAGCTGTAGTGCATGTATGTTCGTGGAGCAGCATGCAACACACATAAAGATATAGTACCGGAGTTTGAGGAATGATGAGATGAAAAGACATCAGAGAATGTTAAAGTGGTAGCTAGAATTTGTTTAGGTTTCCTTTTTGCAGATTCTTTTTCCAAACTTTGCTACTAAGGAGGCTGGGTAAACCACAAGGTTATGTAGCAAACTGCAGAAGTCCATTAGTGATGCAAATAGCAAAATAACTCATCTCCTCTAATGAATCTATTTTTCTTATCTGCTTAGGTTATAGTTTAAAACATTATAAACTACATGCTGCTTGATTGTTGTAGCTTTTGATTATACGATGCTCTAGACCACAGGCTTGATCATGAGGTGGTGTCCAACAGGGTTCATTTTACATTGAGGACGAAAAAACACTTCATTCAAGCCTAAGTTGTGAAGCAGATGTATGAATGTCATATTGTTCTGTTGTTTTTACTCTTCTATGTTGACGATAAATTCTTGTGCTGTGGCCTGATGATCGATGTAGATCTGAACTCAAATATCTTATGTAATAATTTCATGTCGAAGAACTATATAGGCCAGTAAAATGGGTATATGCTGATCGTAAATTGTCTCCATGGATGCATGCCTCTTTGGACATGCAAAAGTAAGTCTGGTCTACTAGATGCCAGATCATTCCATCTATTAATAAAGATGCATGTGGACTTTTCAAATGTATCTTTGGTCAAAAACATTAGTTGGCATGCATGATGTTGTCAGGCAAAGACAATGTTTTTCCCGTTATCAAACACAGTGGGGGAAAATAAAATTGAAGCATAATTTGAGCTTATGATGGTAATTTGACTGGGTTTAATTAATTTAGATTTTCGCTTATACAGGTCTTGCTGAAGGGTTTGTGTAGGAAGGAACTGAAGAGGGTCAAGCATGTGGTTCAATTCGCAGTCTTTGCAGCTTATCATTTGTCCTTAGAGACTTCATTTCTTGCTGACGAGGGGGCTCATCTGCCTAAAATGTCACTGAAGCCTTCCTATTGTCCACCTATCACGATAGCTGCTGATGATGCAACATCTACTCTATCCTGTTCTGATGGTTTTGCTCCACATAGTGGGTCTACTGATATTGCTACTCCCTCTGAAGGATTTGTTGGCAAAATGGAAGGCAGTCAATCTGAAGCATCAAGTGTCCCTGTGAATGCTGCAACTGATAAGAAGGCTCATGTACCTTGGGATGGTTCAGTGGCTGATGCAGCTGTAGCGTCCACATCCCCTGCAACTGACAATTTTTTTCTTGGTTTCACTGATTCTGCTAGCGGTGTAGTTGATCCTGTGCCATCTGCAATGGTTGAAAAATTGTTCTCAGATGAACGACAACTTAAAGAGGTAGAAAATATTGAAGAAAATGAAGTCTCCAGTGACTATCTCGCAGCAACTGAGAGCCATCAAAGTATATTGGTATCCTTTTCAAGCCGTTGTGTTTCTAAGGGAACTTTGTGTGAGAGATCTCGGCTTTTGCGCATCAGATTCTATGGTTCATTTGATAAACCACTTGGGAGATACCTCCGTGATGACCTTTTTGACCAGGTAATCCTCCTTTTCTTCCTTTCTTGTAACATTTATGCCAGACTTTTTAATCTTGTGCGGAAGAGTGCACTTATTTCTGGTAATTACTCGTCTTTCTTGATGTCAAAGTTGACAAAATCTATTCATATCTCCAGCCATCTGTCTGTCGGTCTTGTAAGGAACCAGTTGAAGCACATGTGCAATGTTATACCCACAGGCAGGGTGTTGTAACTATAAATGTTAGGAGATTGGACACAGTAAAGCTTTCTGGAGAGCGCGATGGAAAAATATGGATGTGGCATCGGTGCCTTAGATGCGCACAGATTGATAATGTCCCACCAGCAACCCGCAGAGTTATATTGTCTGATGCTGCCTGGGGACTTTCCTTTGGGAAATTCTTAGAGCTCAGCTTCTCTAACCATGCCACTGCTAACCGTGTGGCAAGCTGTGGTCATTCTCTTCAAAGAGATTGCCTTCGTTTCTACGGGTACTGGTTATGTAATAATTATTGTTCCCCTGTTGGTTTGTTCTGTGTTGCCCTTTTTCGTGGGTACTTTTGTCTCTTGGCAGAGATAACTTCAACAAGCTAAGTAAATCTTATTTGGATCCTTTTTCTTTTTTAAAATTTTTGGCCATAGGTTCGGAAGCATGGTTGCATTCTTCCATTATTCACCAATTGATATTCTCACCGTCCATCTACCCCCTTCAGTGCTTGAGTTCAATGGCCAAAGTAATCAAGATTGGATGGAAAAAGAAGTAGAGGAGGTGAGTTTTGGGTTCTGTCTATATATCCTTCTGATTGGCTGTAGCTTAAGTATTCTTTATCTTCTATTTTCTTTTGCCTTATACAATTGCAGCTCAAGAGTAAAATGGAGACATTTTATGCTGAGGTCAGTGATGTACTTCATGTCATGGAGCAAAAGAGTACAGCTTCCAGGCACTGTGCAATGGATTCAACTGACTTGCATAAGCACATTTTGGAGTCGGAGGACCTCCTTGATAGAGAAAGAAATCAATACTATGTGAGTATTTAAAATATCAGTTGGATACAATTAAACAAAGCCTGCAATTTCTCTTGTCCTACCACTTGTTTGATATGAGTCTAATGGTTCTTCAACTCGCCATTTTGCTTACTAAAATCAGTCTCACATTGAAATTAATCTACCTTTGTGATCCATATTTATTCATTATTAGTTTAGAGTAGTATTTTTATTTTCCGTGTGTCCCATTAGTATCCCATAAGAGATCTTGGCTAGTTTCTAAGCTTGGTTTGAGTCACTACTCATTCAAGGGAAGCTGGAAGATTGCTAAAGGTGGTGTTTGGTTGATATTGTAATTCATGGGTAGTCTAAAATCCTAGGAAGTTAGAACTAGAGATATTCTTTGGGGGGAGTTAGAACACAAGCATAGGAAGTGAAAATTCCAAGACATTCTACTTCCCAAAAAATGGGGGAAGTTGTTTATCTAGTCCCCCTAGGTAAAGTAGAACTTCCTAAGCTCAACCAAACCTTATTACTCAATTCCGAGGAAGTGGAAATACGTAGGAATTGCAAAAACAAGGTAAGTATAACTTCCCAAAGTGCAGCCAAACAAATATAAATATATAGAGCTGAATAGATTCGTCAAGGAGTCAACATTTAGCTCCTTTTCTGAATTCCGAGAGTCTACTAACCATAGTATAGTATGTACATATCAAAATCAAATATATACCTGACTATTAACCATATAGAAGATTTCTAAAATTTATATATAGACATAGTAGTAGTACTAAAGGGGAATCTTCCAATAATATGGAAAAATTGACATGAATAATCCCAACTTTCATCAGTCTTCTCGAAATAATCCCAGCTTTAAATTATTTTAGAATAATCCCAACTTTAGGGGTACCTTCTCAAAATAATTTGAACTATTAATTTTTAATATATTATAGACCTAAAATGGATTATTGTAGGCAAGAAAAAAGATAGTTTGGCTTATTTTGAGAAGGGCCCCTCAAAAGTTGGGATTACTCTGTAATAATCCAAAGTTAGGATTATTTTCTGAAGGTGAGTCAAAGTTCGGATTATTCACATCAACTTTTCCTAGTACTATCCTATATAAATTTCCATAATATCTATTTTTGATCAATTATTATTGTATTATTTTTCTTCAACGTATAAATTACTTTATGTTTGCTCTTTTAATACGTGTATGACGTCGGTCATTTAGAAGAAACCTAAACGAGTTGTTTTGTACATATGTTGTTAGCCTTGTTGGTTCTTGATAGTTGATATCCTTTCCTGAATCAAAAGGCTTGATGGATTAGGTGGATCATTTATGCTGTCTTCTTGTTTGGCAGGATTCGCTTCAACAGGCTACAGAAGATAAACAGCAGTTGGTTGTGGGAACATATGATATTTTGGAGCTTAATCAGCTTCGTAGGTCTCTTTTAATGGATTCTCATGCTTGGGACCGTCGGTTCTACTTTCTGGATTCACTCCTCAATTCTAGTAGTTTCAAGTTCGAAGCTGCAGGGGATACAGGGTCTCATGCCGTGCTTAAAGACTCCAAGAACAACTCTATCCAGGATTTCAAGGTTGTTGGTGATCAAGTAGGAGGGTATGCGGAGTCTGGCTTTCTTTTTTCAGATTCTATGGAACCTTCACAGCAGGGGGAGGTATATGGAGATGGAAAAATCAGTGTGAAAGAAAAATCCTTGGCGGCTGTACCCTCTCCTGCATCCAATTTGTCTGATAAAATTGATTCTGCGTGGACAGGCACTGACGTAGATGCATCTGAATCTGTTCCTGTAGGTCAAGTAGAAAAAATTGATAATCTGCCTCTTAAAAGATTGATGGCTCCAGTAAGGGTTCATTCTTTTGACTCTGCTATGAGATTAGAAGAAAAGACACACCGAAGGTTGCATTCTTTATCACAATTCTCCACTATCAGATCTTTCCATGCTTCTGGAGACTATAGAAATATGGTGAGAGACCCCACTGCAGATATAATGAGAACCTTTTCTCAGATTAATCCACATGAGGTACAATTTGTACCTTCATTTATCTCCACATCTCATACCGCTGAAAGTCCTCGGTTACTGCTTCCACATACAGGCCAGAGAGATTTGGTTATTGCTGTCTATGATGATGAACCTACCAGTATAATATCATATGCCCTTAGTTCTAAAGAGTATGAAGGCTGGGTCTCTGATAGGTGGAGTCAAAAGGAGGGTAGCTGCATTGCCAAAGACGTCCATAGAGAGGATTCTACAGTTTCCTCTTTCCTATCTTGGCAGTCTTTTGGTTCTCTAGAATTGGATTATATGAACTACGGAGGTTACGGCTCTGAAGACACTTTGTTGAGGAGTAATACTACGGTGAATGATCCGAAGAAATCTCCTCACCTGCAGATTTCTTTTGATGACGATTCTTCAGTTGCTGGTGGGAAAGTAAAGTTTTCAGTTACCTGTTACTTTGCGAAGCAGTTTGACATGCTTCAAGAAAAATGTTGCCCTAGAAAATTGGATTTTGTGCGCTCGTTGAGCCGTTGCAGGAGATGGAGTGCACAAGGTGGAAAGAGTAACGTATACTTTGCAAAGTCCATGGATGAAAGGTTCATAATTAAGCAAGTAACGAAAACCGAGTTGGAATCTTTTCAGGAGTTTGCAGCTGAGTATTTCAAATATTTGAACGATTCTCTAGACTCTGGAAGTCCAACTTGCCTCGCCAAGGTGCTTGGGATCTTTCAGGTTACTGTGAAGCATTTGAAAGGTGGGCGTGAAATTAAAATGGATTTGATGGTGATGGAGAATCTGTTTTTTAATAGAAAAATATCGAAAATATACGATCTCAAAGGATCATCTCGATCTCGTTATAATCCTGATACTACAGGAGCTAATAAAGTTCTTCTAGATATGAATCTACTGGAAACATTGAGAACTAATCCCATTTTTCTTGGAAGCAAGGCAAAAAGAAGACTGGAGAGAGCTGTCTGGAATGATACGTCTTTCCTGGCTGTACGTTCCCTTTTCTCTTACTATTAATTTAATATCATTTTAATTATTGTTCAGCATATTACATATACTTGTTAACTGCTGCAGTCCGTCGATGTTATGGACTACTCGCTGCTGGTGGGTGTGGATGAGGAGCGGAAAGAGCTGGTGCTCGGGATCATTGATTTTATGAGACAGTATACTTGGGACAAGCATCTCGAAACTTGGGTAAAGGCTTCTGGTATTCTTGGTGGCCTCAAAAACGCTTCACCCACCATTATCTCCCCTAAACAGTACAAGAGAAGATTCCGGAAGGCAATGACAACCTACTTTCTCACCGTACCAGATCAATGGTCTTCTTGACTTGTCTTTTACCATTTTTACCCGCCATTCTTTTCGGTTCACAAATCAACTGTTAGTTAAGATAGCTAGGCAGGTGATTCTTGTGATACCAAGATAGATTTTCAGAGAAGGAATTTCCTACTTCATTTGAGCTCAAGAAAAGAGACTCCAATTTTCTTTTTTTGATGGGCGAAATTTGGCCCAACAGAAAAGTGTTACATACATTATACAGCTGAGCTGAAACTCCATGTGCAAAGTTGTGCTAATTAACGTTGGTTCACATGGATTGTTCCAATTTTTAAGGAATAAAGTATGTGGGGGATATGACAGAACTCCCGAGCTGGCTACTTTTGAAACGTCGAGAGATGGACCCGATTTCACTGGATCTTAGAACGTGGGGACTCTTTCCATAAAATAAGCAGTGGTGGTATTATCTTATTAATTATTATAAGGGGGATTTTATTTTGTATTAAATTAATTTTTTGCCTTGATCATATGTTTAGTTGTAAAAGGGATTCAATGTCCTAGATAAATTGAAAATGGAAAATAAAAAAAATAGCATTTGCGAACTTAAATTTAATGGATAATGAAAAAAGTAGTTGTAAATCAAAGTTTGATTTAAAAATCTTAGCAAAGGTTAAATTTAATGATATCAATTAAATGAATTACAAAAATGAAAGTGTTCGAAACTAAAATAATTAATAGAAAAAATCAGGAATTACAAAAGGAAATCAAATGAAGATCATAACTTTCTGCAATATCAAAACTTAGATTTACAATTAAAAATAAAAATAAGGTGAACTTTAAAATTAGGAGAGGATAGACCTTTAATGCTGGCGGATGAGAGAATTAGAGGTTATCAACTGTGATTTTGGGTTATCACTATCTTTGTCACAGAAGAATTGAGTGTGAAATCGGGAGAGAAGAGAGAAAAGCGGGGAGGAGAGAGGAAAAAGAGTTAGTGTACAAGATGAGTGAGATGATAACCCAAGGCCCATGAAATTGGGCAAAAGGACAAAAAAAGGTTGTATCTTTTTGGCCAAATGAAGTATTTTATCCTACAAAGTGGCAAAAGGAAAAGAAGAAGAGATGGGCCTATATCGACCTCCTCAACGTCATCCTAATCGTCCTTTTCAGTTCGACCAAGCTTACCTCGACTCTGGTCCTTGCGCCAACATGTAAATGTTCTCTTTATTTCCTCTTTAGGGTTTAGTAAGGTTTTTATACTCGGATTTTTATTTTGTTTTAGGTTAATGGGGCTTTAATTTTGTGATGATTGACATGTAATCAACTTTAATTGTGTGATATTTGATGTTTGCTGCGAAAAAAAGTGCAAATTTAATTAGTGATCAGATTAGGAAAACTTTCGGTTAAATCAATCTTTTTTAATCAGAACAGAAACTCTGATCTTCAGTTGAATGTTTATCGGTTATTTCACCATATACCCTTGACAAATTTTTTTTGCACCATATATCCTTTAAAGTTTTCAAATTCACCATATACCCTCCACTTTTCAAAAGATACATCCACTTGTCCTCAATGACGAAAGGTGTTGACGCCGTTAGTCATTGACCCCCTAATTCCCCTACCCCTAATTAACTAGCCTAAATCCTAACCTCCTCTAGCCTAATTAACCCTAAAGCCTATACTAATCCTCTTCTAATCCTAATTAGCCCTAAACCTAGAGGTGATCATTTTGGCCCGGCCCGATTTTGAACCGAGTTTCGGGCATAATTTTTTGGCCCGTGGTCAGGTTTGGCCCGACCGACCCGTTTTTTTTGCTTTGGGAGGGTTTGGGCAAGCCAAAAATGGCTTTTTAATCCCGAAAAGCCCGACCCATGATCACCTCTACCTAAATCCTAACCAACCAACCACCACCCCTTCCCCCACCCCACCCTTCCGCCAACACCCGCAATCCCCCTCCCCGATAGTGCAACTCCCTCGCAGCCCCCTCCCCCACTGCCCCGCAACCCCTTTCCCCGCAGTAGTAGTGTGCGACAACATCAGTAATGTACGACAACAACAGTAGTGTGAGACAACAGTAGTAGTGCGGCAAATTTGTGGCAACAGAAGCAGGGGAAGGGGATTGCGTCGCGGGGATTCCAGCTCGGGGAAAGGGGATTGCGTTGTGGGGATTCCTGCTCGGGGTTGAGGGGAGGGGCTGCGGGGAAGGGGAAGGGGGATGGGATGGGGCTGCCAGGGAGTAGGGATTTTGGCGTGGGGTAGAGGCTACGATGGTGGGGGGAAGGGGAGGGGGTTGCGGTGGTGGGGGAGGAGTGGGGGTGGCTGGTTATGGTTAGGGTTTGGCTTAGGTTTAGGTTAGTTATAATTAGGATTAGAGGGAAATTAGGGGGTTAATGACTAACGGACGTTAGCGCCGTTAGCCATTAAGGGCATGTGAGTGTATTTTTTGAAAACGGTGAAGGGTGTATGGTGAATTTGGAAACTTGAAAGGGTATATGGTACAAAAAAAATTTGATCAGGGGTATATTGTGAAAAAACAAATGTTTATTCAGGTGTAGTTTTTACTTTTAATACAAACTTCAAGAACATTATTAATGTTAAATTGCTTCCTTTTAGGGGTTCCAATCACCATTTTCCCCTTATAAGCTTGAAAACAAATCTAAATTTCATGATTTTTTGTGCAAAGTATCATCATTCTTTCATTTGATTATGTTATCGTCTTCTAAAAATGATGATGATGAAATCTGTAGTTTTAGGTTGACAGGGAAATAAATTGTATAGATTCGAACTCCATTGAAATCGGTTTGTTGCTTCCCTTATTTTTGGTAGTAAATTCGACTACTGAGTTCAAATTTTCTGCAATAGTTGGTGTTCCTTGCGGTAATTCTTGCCTACATTCGCTGTTTTTGACTCCCCTCTTGAATTAAATTCTTGAAATTTGATGAATTGCTGCAAATTTCATCAATATTGACTCGACGCTTGACGATTTTTATGAATATCTTGCTGCGAATTTGATGGTTTGGGGTTTTTGTGCTTGAATTCATTGCTTCCATTCAGATTATTTTGCGGAAATTTGACACCAAAGCATTTGGGGTTTGTTTTATTGCTGGACTTTTTAGCACCAAAGCATTTTGCGGAAATAAAAATGCGTGATTGAGTATTTGTGTGATTGAGTTGCTGATGTTGGTTAGAATGCAATGTTCTTAGTTGGATGAGTACCATTAGCGGTTTTTTGGTTTGAATTGCAAGAGTAGTCGAGTGCATAGGTTTTGATCGACAATATTGTGTGTGGGACTGTTTTATTCATTGATCTACACGACACTGAGACTTGGTCGTGCCTTAGTTATATTCTAATGGCGCACACTCTAAATGCTCGACAAAATAACGTGCCTACAAACTCTTCTAAGGCCAAATCGGTTCCTATGAAAAAGGGTCCTACCTCCAAGAGTAAGTCGCTACTAGGACAAAGAGTAAAGACGTGGAAATTAACTACTATGACATTGATTTAAATGGTGATGCGCAATTCAAAGCGAAATATGAAAAGCTGTTCAAAAGAGGGGTTCTCGCTACTAAATATTGTGACATTGATTCCTTGACAACTCTGCATATAGAAGATGATGTCCGTTGGCTCTTCAACAATATTAGTTTGAGGAATTTTCTTATGACAAAAACTCCAACATGCACACGAGCGACACTGGAATTCCTTAGCTCCTTGAAAGTTCACATGTTTCCTCATCCGTCTAGTGGCACATCTTCAATCACTTTTTGGTTATTCAATAATGACCATACTTGGACTTTGGAGATGCTTAATGATGCACTTGGTTTGCGAAGTGGTGGGAAAAGAGTTACTCCTCAACAATGATCTGCAACAACACTTTGGCGAATTATCAGTGGAGTGTCTAACTATGACTCGAGTTTGAGCTTTATCAAGTCCACTTGCCACCCCGCTTTGCACTATACTCTTAAGGTGCTTTCCAACACTTTTTTTGGTCGTCAAAAAGGGAGTAAGGTTCGGCAAGATGAGATCTTCATACTTCATCACATGCTTTATGCTACACCTATTGACACTGGAGCCTTTCTTATCAACCAACTACAACACATAGCCAACAATGTCAATGTTGGAGGTAAAATTGTGCAAGGAGGGTTTATCACTCGAATAGCCGCTTATTTGGGCTATGTTGAACAACTTAAGCGCGATGGTTTTGTTCATGAGAGTGATGCTGTTAAATTCCCTTTTGGTTGGTTTAAGAAGAAGGATGGTAGTACTCTTTGGTGTGTCCAGAATGATGAGGATGAATTTCCTCCTCCCGAGCAAATGACCTTGGCGAATACGAAAAATTGGTCGTTTGATTGTTTTTCGAGGAGGATTTCCGTAATTGAACAATCTATCCCATCTAGCACATCTGAAGGTGCTAGCCTTTCTTCTACACCGATTGAGGAGCACTTGACAAACTTGAGCAACTTCAAACATTGATGGATGGAATCATAAACGAGCAGAAAGATATAAAGCAGCTATGCTCTTGAGAGTTTTAGCACTTGGATGCATTCTGGAGGGTTCCCCAATCCTCCATCTTTCCCTCCTCAATGAGCTCTTGTGAGTACCTCTCCATTGTTATTTTCTCGCGCCTTACTATTGCATTGTGGACATTGCAACATTTAAGTGTGGGGGAGGGATTCATTGTATATAGTCATTTTGTTTATTTTTGTTCATTTTTGTTTCTTTTTGGTAGTTTTTTTATGTTAGTTTGATATTTCCAAATTGAATGGCAATTCAAGTGAGAATTTTGAAACACTATTGTTTTGAATGTTTTTTTATGAATCGACTTGCACTGAATTGAGGATATATTGCATGAAAGATAGCATAAATCCGTCCTTGATTTGGGTTGTGGCTAGAATGATCTCTTCTTGAATGAGAGCTTTGGAATTCATGTTTATTTAAAAACTTATGAAAATTAGAAATTAATTAACCTCTTGAATTTGATTTTTTATGATGATTATTTATTGATTTTTATGTACATAATAAAAACGAGTCATTTTAAAAGGAAATCAAAATTTAGTGACATTTAATTATCATATTCGTATGAAAAAGAAAATATTTTTGATGAAAATTGAGTTAATCACTTATTTCAACTTTTCAGATTACACTATTGTTCTTTTACTAACTTCCAAACTCCATAACTTTCTGTACAAAGCGTAAAGTTATGCATTTGTATCTCCATGGATAGGTTAGAGAGTTCTTTATTTTTTTTAAAAAATTTAACATGCTTTTACTGACAATCCGAATTATGATAAAATTTATACTAGAATCGGCCAAAATAAGGCTTTTATTCAATTTGTTCTTTGAAATCAAACTTAATGAACTTAGTTTGAAGTGAGTATTGGTATCAAAATTCTAGACACTTTGAAGGACTAAAATGAAACTTTTCTCTTGAATCGGACATCAAGAAGAACATTTTTTATTTATTGCCTTAACCGTAGAAGAAATCAGTGTTTTGGAATTTAGTGATTTGCATGAATGATTTTGAAAAAATTAGATAAGATTATACAAAACTCATATGAATACCATCACTAGTGGAAAAAACCCCACCTGATGCGGTCAAAAGTGACCTTTCGGATGCGGTTTTGGTCCGCATCAGGTGGGCTTGCAGCAAGTGTGTAACACATTCTGATGCGGTCCAAGACCGTATCAGAAATGCATAATCTGATGCGGTTTTTAGGGAAAACCGCATCAAATTAGATTAAAATCTGATGAGGTTTTCCCCAAAAACTGCATCAGATTGTGGTCTTGGCGCCAAGGTTTTGGACCTCTGGTGGAACAATCTGATGCGGTTTTCTCCAGAACCGAAACAGGTTTTTATTATATATATATATATATTATATATAATATATAATATATAATATATATAATATATATATATATATAGGGGCAAGATCCCATAAGAATGCTCCTTACATGAGAAATGAGAATGAATCTCAACCACACAATTGGATTAGAGTTACAACACTTGTTCATTAGAGTTATACCCCCTAAAAAATTTGAGCCAAAAAAATATTTATGTTTTTGAATTTTTTTTTCTAATATTCTTTTTTTTTGGAGTTACATCACTTATTCATAAGAGTTATAGCAAGTAAAATTCATTCTCATTTCTCATGTAAGTATGCATTCTCTTATGAACTCACTTCTATATATATATATAATATTTATATAAAAGCTTGCATTTAAACCTGCCTTAATTAGAAAACATCTCAGGCACGTGTCGTATAAAGTACTCAAAATGGTATTATTATATATAATATTGATAATGTACTACGAATGAAGTTATAATAAGTAGTAAAATCAAAAATAAAGATATGAAGTGAGTGTAGCTAGTAACATAATCCTAACAAAAAAAGCTCAAAGCCGCGACATCATCCTCACATGCAAATGTCGGTAAGGTAGTGTGCTAGCAAATCTTGAAAATCGTTTATCTCGGAGGTGGTGAAAGAATCCTCTCTTGGCTTTCCCTTGATGAACACCTTATAAAAACAATCATAATGAAACACACATAAGAAGTCAATAATGAGACTAAGTACCGGAGGTTAATGAAATCAAAGTTGAGCTAAGAAGTCAAATATCGGCCCGAAATGACCTTCATTTACCCAAATTAGGTTGAAAGCATGAGAAATGGTTTTTCTTGACTCTAATGGTTATATATGTAGCTATTAGTACTATATATGTCTTAACATGTGGCTAAATGCGAGAATTTAAGGAAAATGAACATGAAAGTATAAAATCAGCCCTAAATGACCTTCATTTACCCAAATTGGGTTTCAAAGCATGAGAAATGATTTTTCTTGACTCTAATGGTTATATATGTAGATATTAGTACTATATATGTCTTAACATGTGGCTAAATGTGGAAAAATATGTAAATTGAACTTGAAAGGCCAAAGAAGGTCTGAAAAGGCGAAAATGGGTTGTCATTAGGGATGGCAGTGGGGCGGGTCAAGTAGGAGACCCGCCCCATCCCCGCCCAATTGGGGCGAGGATGGGTCTAGGTTTGGCGGGGATGGGGCGGGGATTAAAATTGTACCCGCAATGGGTGGTAGAGCGGGTGTGGATTTTATGTTATACCCGCTCCATCCCCGCACGCCCCACCCCCGCCCCGCATATTTATTATTAAAATTCTATTTATATACATATATTACTAACGTATTTGAAGACACTTTTGAAATGTAATAAAACATTTGCCATTGTTAATGTATTTTAACTTTTCTTTTACTATATTATATTGTGGTTTTGTGAAGTAGACAACTATAATGGGCTTATGACAAATTTTTTGCGGGGATGAATTGGGTATGACGTGGGTACGACACGGGTGGGTATAGAATTTCCCCCTGCAATGGGTGGTGGGGCGAGGATGGGGATGAAATCTTTCCCCGCAATCGGTGGTGGGGCGGGGATGGGGATGAAATCTTTCCCCGCAATGGGTGGTGGGGGGGGATGGGGATGAGAATTTAATGCGGGTGCGGGTGTGGGGGTACCATCCTCCGCACCCACCCCGCCCAATTGCCATCCCTGACTTGTCATGTATAGTACCTTGTCAATATCCACAACTTCCTTGCAATTTGAGGCTATATCGAACATGAACCTCAGCACATAGTGGCGACACTCGGTTCCCCCGGGTTGTTGAGCACACTAATTATCGAATTACATTAAAAAATCATGTAAGAAACATACATGTTTGTTTTTTTGTAAAATTAAAGAAAGAAGTAGAAAAATAATATGAATTCCACTGTGGAACTCTTCCTGTTCTCCCAACCTTCTTCAAGCAGCTGTAATTATTTTAATTTCATGTGAGAAGCGGACAAACGAAGAAATTAATGAAACGTGTTGAAGCTAATAATAAACATACCTATTTATGCATGATTTGAGGGGTAAGGATCGTGGTGGATGTTGAGATGCAGAATCAAACTGATATACTCTGTTGTTTGAAGGAGAAATCATAAGAAGCGACCAATGGGCACTAAAATCACAAAATCAAGTTACGAAGCAATCATGTGAGTACATACTTGTATTGTATAATAATTATTAAGTGCTAAAAATGGATAAGGTTAAGAACTATACTCTTCAAAACAAGGGGCAAATACGAACTTATGTTGTGAACATTTAGTTGTTTGGAGACATAGCCTAATATACTCCTTAACCTCAGCTGGTTTTTGCAAACAGTTATCAGCTCGGACGAAATCTGAACAGAACCACCTAAACTGACCTTGTCCACAAGGAGACTCTTGGAGTAATCTTCAATTCAAAGCACAATCATATACATAACATAGATATATTATTAGATATTGCAAAGAAAGTTCATACATTTCATAAGTACCGATGTTATACTTCATGAATGCTTGAATTAACGAAACATTCAACATATCTCAGCAAAGGAACTCTTTCACGTCATCCTTGGACACCCATGTCGACGCTTCCTCGTGGTATTTGAATTCCGCGGTACCCAACTTAACCTCCAAAGGTGTATCATCCGCATATCACGCATATTTGCATGTAGCCACGAGCATGCCTTACTGAGACCTTGAAGCATTGATGACTCGATCCAAGTAGGTTTAGGAGGGTTTTGTTGGGGACTTGAACCTTTGGAAACTTGCGTTCTTTCCCCCGAAATCGCCTTCTTTGGCTTGCTTGAACCCTCCTTTTCCTTCGCCTTTTGTAGAGGAGGTGAGTCCGCCTTGGTTTCGTTGGGCTTCTTTATTCTCTCCAAAACCTATTGATTGAAACTGAGAAACATTCAACTTACTTAGTTAATACTTATTAGATATGAATTAAATAGATCAATATGATTGAATACTTTAGTTGCTTCATTTTACCTCGTTTGAAAACCTCACCCATGCCGATGGCCAGAGCACATAGCCACCACGAGCATCGGTCAAGACATTTGTATCCGTCGACGGGGTAGGCAATGGGAGAGCAAAGTCTTCGTAACCAGGAGTGATCGAGAATACACTAACCGCCAAGTGATCATTGTCCACTGATTGTTGATGGACTGTTGCTCGTTCACTTCGTGGTTGTGCATTTCCTTCAGTCACCACAATCAAACCCTCATCTTTTACATCTAGTAAAAGCGGGCAAGGCATTTCTTCCTTCAAAAGTATATGAATTGAGGTTAGGTTATATAATAACTTTGTTTTTGAAGTTATAAGAAGACTAGTAGTTACCTCTAACTCAAGTATAGACAGTGCAGATTTTTGTGTGTTAGGGTGGCTAGCTTTGTCCTCCAAAGGACGATCCAGTTTAGGTTGACGTAACGTCAGTACACCATACTCCGTAAGGACCGCGTTGAAACTTGCCGTGAGTTTCTCCGTCACCTTCTCAGTAATTTCCTCCGTAAGCTTCTCCCGAAGAGCGTGTGCCATGGCTTCCATAACATGTGGGGCGGAAGCATTAGAGCGTGACCTTGTGATTGTGGAAAATTCTTTACTGTAGGCTTTGTCTTGCTTAGCCGAATCCCACCAAAACCCCTCAAACATCCATTGTGTTCCTTTCCCAAAGTCTCGTAAAGAGCATCTTTGTTGGCTTCCAGAGTGAACTCGCCGCTAATCTCTTTTTGTGTGAGCCCCATCTACATAGATTATAGAAAAACAATTATTAGTTTTAAATGGGAATGAGTGAATGAGAGTGAGCATGCAATGGGAGGGGGGATTGTGCAAGTCAAATGAGGGCGATTGTGCAAGGGGGTGGGGGGGGGGGGGAGGGGAGGGCACAGGGGATGGGGTAGCAAGGGAGGAAGGCAGGGGTGGGCTACGGGAGGAGGGCTGGGGTGGGGGAGGGCTGCAGGGGTGGAGGGAGGGCAGGGGGTGGGGGCAGTGTGCACAGGGGGTGGGGAGGGCTGCAGGGGGTGAGGGCAGTGTGCATGGGGGTGGGGGTGGGGGAGGGCTGTGGGGGAGGGCTATAGGGGGAGTGCAGGGTGGGGGCAGTGTGCAGGAAGTGCAGGGGGTGTGTGCAGTGGGGGGGGCAATGCAGGGGGGAGGGGTGTGCAGTGAGGGCAGTAAGGGGGGAGGGCAGGGGTGGGGGAGGCCTGCAGGGGTGGGGGGCAGCAAGGGGGGAGGGTAGTGGGGGTGGGGGGAGCCAAAAAAAACCCTGGGGGAGGCAAAAACAACGCGGGGGAGCAAAAAGAAACCGGGGGAGCAAAATATGTAGCAGGGTTGAAAAGAAAACCGGGGGAGCCAAAAAAAAAGGGGGGAAACAATTTTAAAGGAGCGAAGGTACTTACAACAGCATTGGCTATCTTCAAGGTCCATGTATATGAAATGGTCATCTTATTGTCCCGATCACGCGTATGCATGGAGCACCACCAATCAGCGACACGATCCACTTTGATAGATGTGGTGTTGGAGGTAGAACCCGTCGCTGTAGAAGGGTAAAATTTGTCGTCAATCCACATTTGTCTCACCCTCGCATAAGTGTACGAACCCATATGATCGTAGTGGTTCCTTTGTCTTGCACTCTGTGCATGTTTCTCACGCTTAGCCTATAAGATAACATGGTTAGTTTTAAAACATATCTAATTGTACTTAAAGTAAATATGCAAATTCTAATATAGCTTAAAGCACAAATACTTACCACCATATCGGGCGTAGTATTTTGGGCAACAAATGCCTCCCAATCTTCTTTTTTTATATGTATCCAAATCTCAAAAGGCATGGTATCCGGTTTTCGTGAATCATCATCTCTAATTTTCCTCTTCTTGTCATTCCTCTTGCTCCATTTCGAGATCCATCCACTAACTAGCTTGCTTTTGAAAGCTCTAAATCTTTCGGCCACCGTGGATAGGAACAACGCCTTTTTAGCTTCATTAGGAGTAATATGGAACAAATTCTATAGAAACAAGAAATAAACTAGGAGTTAATTTACGTATACATATACATCAATGAAAATGGGTTTCTAAATACAAAAAGAAAGTACATGGAACATGAAAAGCAAAAATCCGCCGGAATTGACGTTTAGTTACCCAAAATGGGTTTCATCTTCCCAAAATGGGTTTCTAAGTATATGAATGGCTTTTAGTTGACTCTAATGGTTGTATATGTTGTTATAAGAGCTAAATATGTCCTAACATGTTACGAAATGCGTGAAATTAAGTGTATGGAACATGAAAAGCATAAATCGGCTCGAATTGGCTTTCATTTACTCAACATGGGTTTCAAAGCATGTGAAGTGACTTTTCTTGACTCTAATGGGTATATACGTTGTATTTATAGTTACATATGTCTTAACATGTGGCTAAATACGCGAAACTAAGTACATGGAACATGAAAAGCGAAAATCGGCCCAAATTGACCTCTACTTACGCAAAATGGGTTTCATCTTCCCAAAATGGGTTTCTAAGTATATGAATGGTTTTTAGTTGACTCTAATGGTTGTATATGTTGTTATAAGAGCTAAATATGTCCTAACATGTTACGAAATGCGTGAAATTAAGTGCATGGAACATGAAAAGCATAAATCGGCCCGAATTGGCTTTCATTTACCCAAAATGGGTTTCAAAGCATGTGATGTGACTTTTCTTGACTCTAATGGGTATATATGTTGTATTTATAGTTACATATGTCTTAACGTGTGGCTAAATACGCGAAACTAAGTACATGGAACATGAAATGCAAAAATCGGCCCAAATTGACCTTTACTTACCCAAAATGAGTTTCATCTTCCCAAAATGGGTTTCTAAGTATATGAATGCTTTTAGTTGCCTATAATGGTTGTATATGTTGTTATCGGAACTAAATATGTCCTAAGATGTTGCTAAATGCGTGAAATTAAGTGCATGGAACATGAAAAGCATTAATCGTCCCGAATTGGCTTTCATTTACCCAAAATGGTTTTCAAAGCATGTGAAGTGACTTTTCTTGACTCTAATGGGTATATAAGTTGTATTTATAGTTACATATGTCTTAACATGTGGCTAAGTACGTGAAACTAAGTACATGGAACATGAAAAGCAAAAATCGAACCTAATTGACCTTTACTTACCCAAATTTGGTTTCTAAGTATATGAATGGCTTTTAGTTGCCTATAATGGTTGTATATGTTGTTATTAGAGCTAAATATGTCCTACATCTTGCTAAATACCCTAAACTAAGTACATGGAGCATGCTTTGCTAAATGTTAAAAAGTTAACTTACACAAGTGTCCTCCCATAATGATTTCTTCATTGCCTCGGGCACATCTTTCCACTTCACCAAAATGTTGAGTTTGCGCATACAGAACCCAATATGCTGCCCATACTTTACATGCCACTGACCACAAGGTTGACCCAAATCATCATACTCGAGGGTCATTTGGGTCTTAACATTCAAACCCTTATTCGCACCCCTACCTTTCAGCTTCTTTGTTGCAACACTCCTTGGAGTTCTAGTTGAAAGTTGCAACTCTTTCCCAGCTTTTTTGGGTGGCACACTGAGCGACGAGACAACTGGATAATCTTCTCGTGGTTGTTGTCAATGGGGGGAGCATTATCTCCTTGCTCCTCAAGGAGGTGAACCTTGTGGATTTCTTCATCTTCCAAGCGCTTCTCCTCATCATGCGATACATCTTCCGGTTCACCTTTATCATCCTCCTTATCCGCATCATACTCGTCATCATCAAATGACTTATCGGTTACCTCGTCATTTTCTACCTCCACAATCACACCATCTAGGACCATGTTTGAGAATCCTGAAATATTTACAAAAAGATTTTAGAAACGAGCAAGATCAAACAAAAACATGAAATAAATTATAACCGCGAAAGATAAAACAAGAACATGAAAGAAATTAGAAACGCGCATACTTAAACAAAAAAAAATGATGCCGTGCACCGCCACACCACCCCCTGCCACCTGCCCCCTACACTGCCCCCCTGCACTGCCTCCCCCCCTTGCTGCACACACCCCCCTGCACTACCCCCTCCCCTCACTGCACACATCCCCCTGCACTGCCCCCAACTACACACCCCCGCCCCTTGCACTGCCCCCTCACTGCACACACCCCCTGCACTGCCCGCCTACACTGCCCCCTACACTGCCCCCCTCACTGCACACACTCTCCCACCCCCTTGCACAGTCCCCCCCACCCCTTGCACAATCCCCCACCCCCGCTCAAAACTAGAAATATGCCATAACGAGTTTCATGTACCCAAATTAGTTTCTTCCATCATGTGATCCAACTTTAAATGACTATCATGGTGATACATGTACTAATAAGAAGTAAACATGACATTACATGCGGCTAAAAGTGAGAAATTAAAGAATTTTAGCTTGAAAAGCCGAAATCGGCCGAAAATGACATCCACTTACACAAAGTGAGTTTCAATACATGTGAAGCTAGTTTAGTTGATTGCAATACATATATAGATACTACTAAGAACTAAACATGCCATTAAATGCGGCTAAAAGTAAGAAATTAAAGAATTTTAGCTTGAAAAGCCGAAATTGGCCCAAAATGACATCCACTTATCCAAAGTGGGTTTCAATAGATTTGAAGCTGGTTTAGTTGATTGCAATACATATATAGATACTAATAAGAACTAAACATGACATTACATGAAACTAAAACTGAGAAATTAAAGAATTTTAGCTTGAAAGCCGAAATCGGCCCAAAATGACATCTACTTACCCAAAGTGGGTTTCAATACATGTGAAGCTAGTTTAGTTGATTGCAATACATATATAGATACTAATAAGAACTAAACATGACATTACATGAAACTAAAAGTGAGAAATTAAAGAATTTTAGCTTGAAAAGCCAAAATCGGCCCAAAATGACATCCACTTACTCAAAGTGGGTTTCAATAGATGTGAAGCCGGTTTAGTTGATTGCAATACATATATAGATACTAATAAGAACTAAACATGACATTACATGAAACTAAAAGTGAGAAATTAAAGAATTTTAGCTTGAAAAGCCGAAATCGGCCCAAAATGACGTCAACTTACTCAAAGTGGGTTTCAATACATGTGCAGCTAGTTTAGTTGATTGCAATACATATATAGATACTAATAAGAACTAAACATGACATTACATGAAACTAAAAGTGAGAAATTAAAGTTTTTAGTTTGAAAAGCCGAAATCGGACCAAAATGACATTCACTTACCCAAAGTGGGTTTCAATACATGTGAAGCTAGTTTAGTTGATTGCAATACATAGATAGATACTAATAAGAACTAAAAATGACATTACATGAAACTAAAATATTAACATCAAAATAGGAGGTATTCTTGTGTTTTAAGGTTTGGAGAGAATTGTATTCAATTTTTTGTGAAGAGGTAATTATATGAGGTATAAAATAAGCAACAAAAATGCAGAAATATGAGAACCACATAAAAAGAAGGTTCGTCCGAGCGGGTCGGGCGGAATCTTCCCGGTCGGGCTCGCAAGTAAAAAAATGGGAGAAGAGAGAAAACACGTCTCGCCCTGATGGACCATCGCTCGATCGGGCGGGACCCACGCAATTGATAGCTCATCTTACCTAGGGCTGTTCCTGGACATTATTGGGCCAGGGGCAATATATGAAAAAGGGCCCCTAATGCATAATACATTTAACAAAATATACATGTTTATAGGGTAAAATCTATTTGAGGATCGACTAATTCATGTTTATCAACAACTATTTCTTCAAAAAAAGAAAAACTTTTTCATTTTTATATGATTAATATATATCTAATATTCACTCCGTCCTAGAAATATAATTATTAGGTTACGTAATGTAAGAAATAAGTTCTAGTGTGATTATCAAATGTTATTTTAATTTTTAAAAATAGATGTATGTAACAGGAGTTGGTGGGTACTTTTACTGAAAATGAGAGAAATCACATAATAATAGTGGGACTATGCCAGCAATAAAAGTGTGTAAAACTGAAATGGAACAAACAAAAAATAAAGTGTTCAAACTATTGTGGGACGGATGAAGTAGCCTTTAATAAATTATATAAACTAATAGCTAGACAAATAAAATCGTAAATATAAAATATATTTGATCATCCAATACCTATAAAGAATATTAAAAATCTAAGTATTAGCTTTAGGTTGTATACATTATTTTTTTAATAATTTACAATTTCAAGATATATAAGATATAAAATCATACTGACTAAAAAAAATAAAATAAAATAATATGGTAGTAGAAAGGAAATGAATGAGTAAGTTGGAAATATTATAAGAAGAAAATATAAATGAACATCTTCGTCAATTGTAAAAAGAAAAAAAAAAAAAAAAAAAAAAAGAAAACAAAACAAAACAAAAAAAAAAAGAAAAAAAAAAAGAAAAACAAAAAGAAAACCAAAACAAAAGAAGCAAAACACCACCATCTTTCCAATAGAAGATATATGTATTGTTTGACTCTAGATTAATTAGTTAACCAATCACAGATTTCTAAGCCCTGGGCGGGAGCCCCGCCTGCCCCGCCCCAGGGCTGGGCCTGATCTTACTCGATCGGGTGCGACGCACCAAAGCTTAGCATCACGTTCACTTGGATGTTATCCAACATTAGTTGGAGAACCTCATATACATGAGGAACTACATTTAGTATATATGTATGTGTTGTTGAATTTTGTTATTAACAATAGGTGAAAAGCAACATATGAAAAATAGACATATTAAAGAATTAAAGAAGCTTTCATTTTCGTGGCAAACAACCAAGTTCGGTACGTGTTTTGTCTTTCTCTTCCTACATGTTATAGTGCGCCAATGGCATTCCCAGCTAGTATAATTTGCTGTTAGACTAAGAAATCAAGCTTAGGGACCCTTGTGATGCGACAGGCCCGTGATGAATGCATTTTAGTTGATTCTACAAAAATCAACTCATGTTTTTTGTTTGCTTATCCGTTGATCACGGTGTGGATGGAGAAGAAATATGACCAAAAGCATGATTTTTTTCTTTTTCTTTTCCATGTAATACTTACATAGTTACATGTTTGAAATATATCCAAAAAAAAGTCAATTGAAAATGACGTCGTCTTGACCCAATTATATTCCATTCATCTATAGAAAATATATTAAAAATATTAATAATATGTGGCTAATAGGAATCAAACCCATGACCTTCTAAATGATATGTGAGAGGTTAATCACCAATTCACTACAATTTTAATGTTTAATATTCAAAAATAAAACATAATAAAGTCTTATAATTTCATTGTAATTGTTATTTTTATCTCCAATTTCTTAGAAGTTTTTCTTTTTTTTGGAAATTCAAAATTGTTATTGATAACCAAAAAAAAAAAAATGAAGTGTTACAATCACCAATTTAACAATCAACAGGTAACTAGCATCAAATCCAATCTCCCCCACCTTCTAGGAAGGGTTGAGAAATTAAACCATCATCTGCTAACCTGAAGAACCAAACAAACCTAAAAAGCTCCTACAACAACCAAAAAGAAGCTGAAACCTATCTATACAAATAGTTTTTCATTGTATCTGAAACTCTACAAGCTACATTAAATAAGATTAGATCAACTGTGTGTTGAGGAAGCTTGTGAGTGCCTTCGAAAACTTGATGGTTCCTTTGAATCCATATATTATAGACTGCTTCTGCAAATATTATGCCATATAGTTGACTAACTTTGCTCTTTCTTCTACATTTACTTGCTGCTATAGAGATTTCATCAAGGAATGAAACAAGCCTTCTTGTAATACCAAGTATCTTCAGACATTGAACCTAGATTGCAGCTGAATAAGGACAGGTTAAAAATAAATGTTGTGTGTCCTCCTCTGCATCATTACATAGAACACAACTGGTGTCATTAACCAGATTCCATTGTGCTAATCTGGTTTTAGTAGCAAGTCTATTAAGGACAGCAAGCCAAGTGATGAACAAACTTTTTGGAGAAGCTTTGTTGTTGCAAATCAATCTCTTCCAGCTAACCTGCACAATTGGCTCTCTAAGAGCTTGATAGCATTTACGAATAGAGAACTTGCCATTCTTCTCATACTCGTGAATTTTATTACCATTATCAAAATGGTTTCTGCAATTCATGACCTTCTTCAGAACCCAAGACATACTCACAGGAATTCTCATACTCCACAAATTGTTATTCTTAATGTAATAAGAATGGATCCATTGGATCCATAGCTTGTCTTGCTTCATAGCAATAGCCCAAAAGTGTTTAGCTATTGCTTCTTTGTTCCACACTTCAAGGTTAGTGAAATTAAGACCACCACCAGTTTTAGGAAAGCAAGTTTGCTCCCAACAAACCAAAGCTTTCCTAGAGATTGCATCTTTGCCTGTCCATAAGAAAGATCTACATTGGCTTTGAATCTCTTTTAGAATTTTCTTAGGAAGTATAAAGATCTGGCACCAAAACACCTGCATACTTAGAACTATTGACTGAATTAACTGAGCTCTGCCTGCATATGAAAGAAGCTTAGCTGCCCATACTTTAGTTCTAGCCATAATCTTCTCAATTAATGGCTTACAGGCAATATAAGAGAGTTTCTTGGTGGATAAAGGAACTCCAAGATACCTAAAGGAGAACTCTCCCTTAGGAATCTTCACAATATTTTCAATTTCAGTGATAATATCATGTCTGACTCCCCCAATGTAAATGTTGCTCTTCTGAAGATTTGCCTCCAGACCCGAGGCTTTTGAGAATTTAGTGAAAACTGCCATGATTTCATTTATAGAAGTAAGATCACCTCTACAAAACATCAACAAATCGTCAGCAAACATCATATGAGAAATAGAGAATCTAGAACATTTAGGATGAAAATGGAACTTGTTATTCTCTTTCAATGTATTCAAACATCTAGAGAGGTATTCCATCCCAATGGCAAATAAGAAGGGAGACAATGGGTCTCCCTGTCTAAGCCCATTTTTTGCTTGAAAAGGAACACAAGGCTTGCCATTAAGCAAAATAGCATAAGAGACAGTAGATACACAAGCCATGATCCATTTTATGAACCCTTGAGGAAACCCTAATTCAATAAGCATACTATGAAGAAATGGCCATTCTATAGAGTCATATGCCTTTTTGAGATCCACCTTCATTATCTTGGAGAGATACCTTTCCTAGTATAACATTTAATAAGAACAGTGGCTAGGAAGATATTATCAGTGATGTTTCTCCCTGGGATGAACCCTGCCTGAGCTGTATCAACAATTTCTCCAATAACATCATGAAGCCTGTGAGTCAAGACTTTAGCAATGATTTTATAAATCATAGTGCAGCATGCTATGGGTCTAAAGTCACTAGCATAAGTGGGGTTAGTGACCTTAGGCACCAATGTGAGAGAAGCTCTGTTTACATTAGGATCCATGTGACCAGTTTCAAAGAAATTTAAAACATCAGCATATATGTCAGGTTTAATGTAGTTCCAAGTTTCTCGAAAGAAGTACCCATTTAACGCATCTAAGCCTGGCGCCTTATTGCCATCAATGCTGAAGAAAGAATTTCAGCAAGAGTAATGGGAGCATTCAGTCTGTGTCTAGCTGTTAAACTGAGAGTAGGACCCTTCCTTACAAGTGGTAAATCAATGCTAGGCAATTCTTTATTACACTTGCCCATCAAGTTACTGTAGAAGAGAATCAATTCATCTTGAATCTCTTTAGAATGTTCCAGCTTAGTACCATTGAAAGAGTAAAGAACATCAATTGAGTTTCTTGCACATTTTTCCTTCATGGCAGCAAAGAATACTTTGCTATTAGAATCACCTGATTGTAACCATTGTATTCTTGATTTTTGTTTAAGAATACTCTCCTCAATTTGTAACCACTTCTTAAGGCAATCAAGTTGTTGTTGTCCTTGACCATTGTATTCTTGACTTAGAAGTTTTTTATTATTATTAAAAATAAGCAATTTATTATGCCATAACGTCTATTATCCAATTTTACACTAGATAAAAAATTTTAAAAATCTAATAAAATAATTATGAAAAATTTATAAATAATAACATATTTGATAATTGTAACTAAGTCGGGGTATCGCCCGGGCCAAAATAATAGTTCTTCTTTTATATGTGTTTTTTTTGATGTCCTAATATGTTCTTTGTCTGAGTGTCCATTAACGATTTTTGAATATACAATTAATTATTTTGCTGGCCAATATATTAGATTAAGAGATAAAATAAGGGAACTTTTTGCATGGAAACATGTAAAAATGTCAAGATTTTGGTGTATATCGTGTTGCAAATAACACTAAATAAACTTATAGTACTGAGGGTATAAAGGGATTGCATCGTGGAAAAACCATTGTCCTAAAAGACGATTTCACGCTACCCCGACTCAAATAGAACTACCGCGATCGATCGCCCTCTAGGATTAACACAACACTGCACTTTGTGTGCACTCAGAACTTTGCTTGTTAATCAGTGAAAAGAAGTTGTTTTAGAGTGTTTAACTTCTTCAACGTATCTCATGATGAAGGAAATAAACGAATTTATAAAATTAGCAAGGCAAGGGAAAAAACGCAAGGCCCAAAACGGGGACTATTCAAGACTTACTCCTAATGAGTAAGTCTTGAACGGGTATCTAGGCAGTATGATGTACATAAAAACAATCGCATTCAAGCGATTCGAAGTCATCACCAAACAATAATTGCATTCAAGCGATTTCAAGTTATCACCAGACAACAAGTACCAAACCATTCCTTAGATTTTCCTTCCCCTCTTATTGGCGAGTGTATCAATATAAAGGCATTGCATATCACTTGAAATAAGGACTTGCAAAAACATCACAATAACTTAAGCAAAAATAATACCGTATAACATTATAGGGCATTCAAAAACTTAAGCAAAATCATCACAAAATCAGTTTTTAATACTCAAATCTTATAACTAATCATATATATACTTTAAACTAAGCATTTTAAACTACAATTTAAACCAATTTTTTCATTAAAACACTACTAATTAAGAAAAATTTACAAAAACCTAACCTAATATGACAAGGAGAGGGTGGCGCCGGCGGTGCAGGAGTGGCGTCGGTGAATGAAAAACGGAGGAGAAACGGAGGAGGAGAAGCGGAGGAGATATCACAAACCCTCGCCGGAAATTTGAAGCAACCCTTTTACCGGAAATTCGAAACAAACCCTCGCCGGAAAAGCACTGCAATCTCGCTGGAAATTATTGATACCCTTCGCCGGATTGTGAGAGTGTGAGAGTGTGTGAGAGGAGAGAGTGTGTGTGTGAGAGGGTCGAGAAATTGAAAGACTAAGGGAATGAAAATGAAACCCGCATGTTTTTTTGGGGAAAATGAAAGCAGTATATTATTGCGGTTTCAAGGTACAACCGCAACAATACATTAAAATACAATTTTTTTAATATTATATTTTAATATATTGCTACGGTTTCTAGGTAGAACCGCAACAATATATACTTGTCTAGGGGTCAGAAATTTCAAAAAGTATCCGTTGCAACCACAGTACTGTGGTTTTTGGCCGAAACCGCAGCAATATGGTTATTTTATATTTTTCCTTTTCCTTTTACATGATATATTGCTGCGTATGGGTGAAATTGCAGCAATATCACCGCAGTAATAAGCAATTATTCTACTAATGTTTAGATTGTTGTGCAAGTAGAACCATTGTGATCTTCCATCAAGATAAGTACAACACCGTAATTTGTGCGCACTCACAAGCCACAATTGGAGATTAAAACTTTTCCCATTAATTAGACAAAATAATATTTTGAGAGTGTTTAGGTCTTTCTGTGTATATACTTATAACACCCCGAAAATCCATAACCTTAATTACTCATGATTGGCAGTGGAAACAGAACTTAATATATGGGTTATGGACCCACAAATAAAATAATAGACTTAAAATGGTCCCTAAATTATACAAATTCTCAAGTAGAATATTAATGATTACTCATAATACACAATATGATAAAAAAAAATCCCAAAGTATACATAGTGACTTCAACATGATCCATTTGTAGCATCCATGTCATTAACTGAACTTGAGACATCTTCATAATACTTAAATAATTACATAAAATAGAAAAATAAGGAAAAGACAGAAAAGTAACCTAAAATGAGTCGAAAACTCGGCAACTTTACTCTAACCCGTGAAAACAGTTTTATTATTTCGCAAACATTTTAACACAACAGGCACATACTACATCATTTTAGTAATTGTTCGGAGACGCTGTCAGAAGATATAACATTGAATAGTCTACCGACAAGTACCATTTACGTGATCTTAGTTCACTGGCAAGTACAGGTTTTGGACGGAATAAGAACATTAACATTCGACCACTTTTGGTCCGACCTTTACATCGTAAACAAAAATTCCTACACCTGTAACTTGACCATTTACTAGTCCAGTTCATAACTACAATCCAGCAGAACCATTCACATTTTATAAAACTTGCATATATCAATATTTCCGAATAACACCCACAAATCATAAATAATATACATCAGATACACACATCACTTTCATAATTCACATATAACATTCATGATATCATATAAATCACACTTTATAGCATATCGTAACATGATTAGTATCAGATAGTCATACATATATGTACACACGATCATACACATATTCGTTGGACATAAAGTATTAAACATGATATATATATGTATATATATATATATGTATGTATATATATATATGTATGTATATATATATATATATGTATGTATATATATATGTATGTATGTATATATGTATGTATGTATATATATATACATATATATATATATGTGTTATATATATATATATATATATATATATAATATATATATATATATCTATGTATATATATATATATATATCTATGTATATATATATATATATCTATGTATATATATATATATATATCTATGTATATATATATATATCTATGTATATATATATATATATATATATATATATATATATATCTATGTATATATATATATATCTATGTATATATATATCTATGTATATATATATATCTATGTATATATATATATATCTATGTATATATATATATCTATGTATATATATATATATATATATATATATATATATGAGCAATCACATGTAATGTTAGACATAAATGTTACCTTATACGATAATTCATTTCCTTTTACTCTTTAAGTATCGTCATCTCTTAATCTTCAAGAATCATCCTCCATAAAATCATATCTTTCTTAACCAAAGAAATAGATTTTTGGATTTCGTGAATTGTGATTAGAGAAAAGAAGTAAGAGGAACGTATAACAATTAGCAGCAACAACAGAAAACTTCTAGAGGGTATAACTCTTTACTGCAAACTTCAAATTAAGCGATTTTTGTGTCTAAATTCAATAACTTTTCAAAATCTACAACTTTAATGAAAGACATATAGGAAAATTTTGACTGTAAGAAGAAGATATTGGGTAAAAAACAGTATGAGAACCTAAAATCAAAGGAGAAAGAGAGTGAGTATTTAGGGCCATTCATGGGTACTCAACAAAAAGAATACACATCAATGAAAATTTAGATTTTTATTTGGTGATAATAATGAAGGTTGTGGTTATAGTTTCTAATTTTTAAGTGGATGAGAAATGGTGAAAGTACCCCACTATTTACAGTGATTTAAGGAAGAAAAACTCCATTAAACTAATGCATACTTAATGGTGAATAATACTTGTGGAGCAAGGTATTCTAGAAGCCTTGGAGAGTAAGAAGATTGAGCTTGAGTAAGAAGATGAAATTTGTGAATGGTAGTTTTTCAATTTTAGGAAAATATTAAAACTATATTGCTACAATATAATAAGTAAACCATTACCATTATAAAGATTACTTTTGAAATAATTAAACTAAGTTTATTTTAGAAAATAACCTAAATCATGAAGATTACGAAAAAGTTGAGCACACAATTAAGCTTGGGATATGACAATACTACTGAAGGAAAGGAAAATCAAATTATAAGGGTTGCTTTCTCTCTAGGTTTTCCCTGCATAGAGTCTACGCTAGGCGCCATGGCAAGAAAATCTAAAGCTAAACAACAAGCGACCCAGAAGAGATTAGTAGTCGTAAAAGGGAAAGGTCCACCTGAATCTCAAGCTATGAATGTGAGGCTAGTGTGGATCATATTATTGGCATTGAGGAACTGGAGATAGCAGAGGATGAGGATGAAAATGAAGGTTTGTAAGGTGAGTGTTTATCTCCGAAAACTTCATTGAAGACTCTTTAACAACAATCACTCCTTAAGGATAATTTTTCGGATTGGCTTAAGACAATCCAAAAATCTGGGGAGCGAATTTCTCAAGACAAAAATTTACGTGAAGGTAATATTGAACTTGTGCCTATTTTGTTTTCTCCTAAAAATGATAATGGAAATGTGGTTAGGATTGGCATGGAAGATGTTCAAGAAGAAATAGATTACTGGAACTCGGCATTGTATTGCTATGTAGTAGGGGCTAATCCTCCCATACATGTTATGGAAGGATTCTTTAGAAGAGTCTGGAGGAATCAAGGGGTTGAGAAAGTTGCTCTGGCTAAAGAAGGTATTTATGTGGTTAGTTTTGATTCTATGGAAAAGAGGGATGTAATCCTTACTGGTAATCCACCTCTCTTTGATAGTAAACCCATGATATTGAAATGTTGGACTACTGAGGTTGATATATGCAAAGAAGATGTGAATGAATTGCTTATATGGATACAATTACTGCTTGATTTCGAATACTGGGGTGGGGGTTAACTTGTTTGGAGAAATTCATTCAACCTGTAGGAAAAGTGCTTAAAGTAGATCAGACAACTAGTAAAAGAGATAGGTTATAATATGCTAGAGTTATGTGGAGGTGAAAACAGGATATAGTTTCTCAGATGTTCTAAAGTTCATCAATGAAAGGGAGGCTTTGAGTGTGGTCCCAATCCATTATGAATGGAAACCTACTACTTGTAATAAGTGTAAGAAAATGGGATATGAAACTAGAAGATGTACTAGAGCAGTAGGTAGGCAGGAACGGAGAGTGAAGAATCCAGTTGTGCAAGGAATGGGTAAGAAGCCTTCTAAAATTCACAATCAAGAATTCCAGCAAGTCAAGAATCCAACTAGAAGGAGTTTAACTTCCACACTAGATGAAAAAGTGAAGAATAAGTTTGATGCTCTGGAAGTAGAAGAAGAAGAGGTTGATATAAGAGAGGTTATGAAAATACATCAGAAGGAGCAATGATGATAGACATGATGCAATGCAAGTCAGGCGTAGAAGAAAGGGCAGGAGGTAGTCATCCTCCTGTAGATCATGGATAAGATTGTAGTTTGGAATGTGAGGGGGGGTCAACAGCCAACAGAAGAAGAAGGATGTAAAATTGCTCTTAAATGGGCAAAGGGTTGGTTTAGTTGGCCTTCTGGAAACTAAGGTGAAAGCTCATAGCATGGGATAGCTTTACCTTTATTTGTTTAAAGGTTGGTGCTTCACCTTAAATTCAGCATATCATAAAGGAGGAAGAATAGTTTTATCATGGAATCCTAATAGTTTTATTGTCATGATTCTAAAATGAGCGGCTCAATACATACATTATTTGATCCACCCAATAAGTGGTGCAACTTCTTTCTATTGTACCTTCATTTATGCTGAAAATCACGCAAAAGAAAGAAGTCTATTATGGAAGGATTTGGAAGAAATTGCTAAGACTGTGAGAAGTCCTTGGCTTGCAGTAGGGGATTACAATTGTGTCCTTTTCCCTGATGAGAGAATAGGATCAGTTAGTGAGACATCAAGAGACCGAGGACTTGCAGAGATTCACCTCGAATAATAAGCAACAAGAGGCAAGTAGAGTATTCTGTAAATTAGACAGAATCATGGTAAATCATGCTTGGCTGAACTCTTTTCCCACTGTTATGACTCATTTCATGCCTGAGGGACAGTTTGATCACTGCCCTATTATTATCATGGTGTACCCAACTGTGGAAGTGGGTAAACATCCTTTTAAGTATTTTAATATGTGGAGTCAAGCTTCCAATCTCAATGAAATTGTATCAACAAGCCGGAGGGTAGCAATATCTGGTACTCCCATGTATAGGGTTGTGCAGAAAATGAAAATGATCAAGTAGGCTTTGAAGAAGTTGTATGTTGAAGGGTACTCTGATTTACAATGTAGAGATATAACAGCTTATAAAGACATGATTAAAAGTCAAGAAGAACTGCAGTAGAGCCCACAAAATTTATATCTGCAGAAACTTGAAACTCAATTAGTGATGAATTATAGGAGGATTCATAAGGACTATACTGCTTTTTTAAACCAAAAGGCTTGAGTTGGTGCAAGGATGGAGATGATAATACAGCCTTATTACATCAATCAATTAAAGCCAAAAGAATCAGAAACACAATATATGCAATTGTAGATAAAGATGGTAACTGGATGGAGAATTTACAAGATGTGAATGAAGCTTTTCTTGACTACTATGAGAGCTTATTGGGGTCTGCTATGATAATCAGAACTAGATATAAAAAGGTTGTGATTGAGAAGGGCCCTCTGTTTACTACATATCATATCCAGCTATGGGAAAGGCCCTATACTGCTTAGGAGGTGAAACATGCACTTTTTTCTATTACAGGTAATAAAAGCCCTGGACCTAATGGCTTTGCTGGATATTTCTTCAAGGATGCATGGCATATCGTTGGAGAGGAGATTACACAAGCAATCCTGGATGTATTTCATTCTGGTAAGCTGCTTACAAAATTGAATTCTACAATTTAACCCTCATTCCAAAAGTTTCATGTCCAAAGTCTGTAAAAGAATTTAGACCTATAGCTTGCTGTAATACACTTTATAAATGTGTTACAAAAATGTTATGCAATAGATTGAGTCTAGTTCTCCCTGAAATAATTGATGAGAATCAAGGTGCTTTTGTAAAAGATAGATTTATTGCACATAATATCATGGTTTGTCAAGACTTGGTTAGACATTATGGAAGGAAGAATAATGTCAAACCAAGTTGTATTATGAAACAGGATTTGACAAAAACCTATGGTACTGTTGACTGGAATTTTCTTGAAGACATGCTAAAGGCATTAAAATTCCCTGACAAGTTCACCAGCCTTGTTATGACTTGTGTGAGTACACCTAAGTTCACTCTTATGGTAAATGGGTCATTACATGGATATTTTGGTTTCGAGAGAGGATTGAGACAGGGAGATCCTATATCTCCCTTGCCTTTGTTATTTGTATGGACTATCTAACAAAAATAATGAGGACTTTGGATGATCATCCCATGTTCTCATATCATCCCAGATGTAGACATATCAAACTCACTTATATGAAATTTGCTGATGATATCATTCTATGTTGTGATGGGAAGTTTCCAGCTATATACACAATGCTTCAGGCTATCAAATTGTTCTCAGCCTCCTCTGGCCTGCAGACCAGTGAACACAAATGTGATTTCTATACAGTTGGGGTAGATCAAGGAGTTATAAGTAGAATCAAGAGTGTCTCTGGGTTTTCTCATAATTCTCTTCCTTTTAAGTACATGGGAGTCCCTGTGTGTGCAGGGAAGATTTCAGTGACTTAGTGCAATGGTATAATAGACAAGATGAACTTTAAAAAAAAGGTATAGAGCAGCAGAAACCTCTCTTACACAGTTAGGCTTAATCTTATCAATTTTGTTCTGATTAGTATTCACTAATATTGGGCCCAAATCTTTATCATTCCTAGATATGTATTGAAGGAGATTGAAAAAGTTTGTAGGGCTTTCCTATGGTCTGGCAATCAAACTAGTTCTAGACTTGGGAATTTAGCATGGGAGAAGATTTGCACTCCAAAACAAGAAGGGGGCATGGGGGTAAGGGAAGTCAAGGTTTGGAACAAGGCAGCCATTGCAAAGTATGTTTGGGCCATCTCAACTAAACAAGATAATTTGTGGGTGAAGTGGATGCATGAAGTCTATATCAGGGAAGTAAATTGGTGGGACTATGAACCACCTCAGGACTGCTGCTGGTATTTGAAACAGGTGTGTAAAATTAAAAATGAAATGAAGGTGTACTTTAGTGAGCAGGAAATGCAAAACATGCCTAGAAGGAGCATCAATAGTACTTATGAGAGGATGATTGGAGTTGCAAATGTTGTTCATTGGGATAAATCAGTGTGGAATAGATTGTCTATTCCTAAACATAGAATGATCTGCTGGTTGGCTATGCATCAAAGGCTGAGAACTTCAGACCTATTGGTTAAGTTAGGTATCATGGAGGAAAATAATTGTCTGTTATGTGCTGATGGCTTGGAATCTCACAACCATCTCTTCTTTCAATGTACTTATGCTTCCAAGTGCCTTGAATTGGTCAAGAGTTGGATGTATCTATCTTCCGCTTAAGATTTGCTACAAAGATAGTGGTACTTTCTACAGAAGAGTAGGAGAACTGGTCTGTGAAAAAAGGTCATTGCTGCTATATTTTCTAGTTTGATTTATCACATATGGTGGGCTCGCAATGAAGCTATTTGGAACCAAGTTGTATGGAGACCTGAGGCTATGTTCAACAGACTGAAAAGTTATGTTCAGCTAAGAATCAAGCTTGTTATGGCTCAGAAAATTACCACTAGAGAGAAAAAGTGGATAGACAAAGTGTTTAATGAATAAGAACTTTGTATAGAGAGTTGTTTTAGCGATTCCTTCAGGAGGGGGCCAATCTAGTTGGTCTGTTCTTGATTGATGTTTGCTTAGGTTGTAAATTCTGTTTTGGTGATTATAAACTTTCCTTACTTAGAAAAAAAAATACTAATGAAGGAAATAAATGAATTTATAGAATCAGCAAGACAAGGGAAAGACGGAAGGCTAAATTAAGTGAAGAAATCAGGCGAAAATATTGGATGTAACAACTAGGAATCATGCTAATTACGACAGATGAGATTCTTGCAATTAGCAACGAACCGAAAATGATTGGGGTCCATAAAGGACCACAGATCATGCCCACGTTGTGTTCACCACGAGCCTAGCTTAATCG